>NC_072734.1:151675228-151814262 GCF_026930045.1 Uloborus diversus | reverse complement strand
AATATGTGGCATTAATTTTTAACAGTAGTTCACGCATGTTCTTCAAAAAATCATCACATACTAAAATGGTTTAATAATCAACTCAGTCTGTTAGAAATAATTGAAAAAGTCCGAGAAAAAAAGTTCGTAAAGTAATATGGGTAAAGATCTAGGAAGATCTCGTTTTCGCCTAAATGCTTGCTTTGTTTATTTTCAGTAAAACTGATATGTTTAAGCTTTATATTAAATCCAAGATTTTATTTATGAAAAAACACATTACATATTTCCTTATTCTTTGATCCAACTTAGCAAAACTCGTCTGGATTTTCAATTTTGTCACTTTATGCTATTTTTTATACTTGCATGATCCATTTTACTCTGAATATTAGCTGCACAGAAGGAAACATTGCATATTTATATTTCAAATTCAAATTTTGTTAGATTTTCATTTATAGGATGACTGAACACATTTTGAACATTTTTTTTTTTATTATCTGTGTGTGTTTGTGGGTGACCACTTTTTCAATGCAATTTAACTTAAAAAGTAATGCAGTATTTGAACGAAATGCATTAAACAAAGTAAACCCTAATTGCTTTAAAATTCCGAAATGTCCGATTATTTCCGAGCAGTATTTCAGGATTCAACGGATTTTCACCAGTTTCTTGTAGAAAAAAAAGTGTTTTATAAGAAAGGTTTCCTGGATTGCTGCAAGGGATAATAAACACAGTTTTCTCACTGTCAAGAAAAGTATTTTTAACTACTAGTTCGTTTTTTCTAAATGTTCGTTTTTATTTACCTTCCAAATGAAGGCGAAGTGCAGTTTCTTGATACTGTAGCTTTACAAGAAAAGCCGCTAGTATGGCTCTAATGACATGTAACGCCGACTGGAATAAAAAATTGCTCATCGTTAGAACACTTAACGTAATTCCTTTAATTTTTTATTGGCAATAACTTTTAGCGAGGGAAATTTACTCCAAAATATTATATTATTGGAATGTTGGATTTTGCAATATAATCTTTTAATTTAAAGTTTCATTAAAAAAATCATTTAATGAATAAAAACTCGAAACAATTTTATTTTTAAGTAGGAAAACAAACTAAAGGTGATGTGTTTTAGAATTTTTCAGAAAATGCTATTAATAAGGGAAAACCATATCTAGTACGCGACCCTTTCGAGTTCCAGGAAAATTCTGAAACACGTAAATTTCAGTTTAGTTTCTTATTGTAAAATGTTTTTTTTTTGGAATTTTTAATCATGACTAACATTTTTTTAATTAAAATTCAAAAGAGCTATAGTTCACCCTCAAATTACCCAATATCCTGGTATTTAGGAGTAAATATTACCCAGTGTTTATTTCCAATTAAAATATATTAAAAATACATGAGCTGAATTAGAAATAAATAAATACCTTTGGGCAGAGAAGTTAAATTAAAAACAACGTTTCATTGCACAAAACTTGCAGCTTACCACAGGCACGTGTTTCAGCGCTTGCAAGGAACAAATTTTTCAATGCAAAAAAAAAAAAAGCTTTTGAGGGAAAAGAACTTTCGATGTGCTAAGTTTTATTCTTTTCGGTGTCTGACACTTGGATAGTCATACTTGTGAGCAGCAGGTTCCTAACACTTCGTTTATTTTCAGTTGACCTTTAGTTCCCACTGTTCCCAAGTCATCTTTCTCTTAAACCTCAAGGGATATGTGCTCAGCCATAAAAACAAGAGAAATAGTAAGTTCAGATAATTGGGTAGTTCGATTCATTACAGTTCGATAAGCAGTGCTCTATTGTATTTCAGACATTTCGGAATTGATGAACTGAAAATTTAACTTTGATTTTAGTTCAAACATACCGAAAGGAGCTTATAAGAATTTTATCCAAAATGCTGAAGTCTTTAGCGAGTGTCTGAGGAAGAAACCATGAACTAAAAATAATTCTCCTTTGAATAATACATTTCTAGTTTCATAAATTTTGGCTGAAATATTCATTAAGATTTTATTCAAATTTTGATTACTTTCTCTTAGCGATACTTTGAAAAATTCATTTCGCGCCGAGGTGTCGCTGAAGAAAACGTATAAAGATGAAAGAATTCCAAACTTAATGACCTTTTTATGCAAAACAGGAAGGAAATTCATAAATGATTTTTTAATATGGGACAAAAAGCACAATGGGAGCAATCGAAAATGATTTAAAATGTCTTTTTATTTTCAACGTGAACATTTCCCTTATATCACTGAACACATCATTAAGCGTGTTTTCTCCATTTTTTGTGGACATAAGTTATAACAGTTTTACCTCCAGGCGTAACCAGAAAATAAGTCTTTAAATTAAATTTTAATTTCATTTTTATTTCAATTTTTTCTCATTTTTTTTCAAAAGGTTTACGTAATTTTAAATGTAATTAGGGGCCTTCCATTATTTATAATTGGTTTTCTTTAATTAAGAATACAAAAAGTTTGAATATTTTTAGTTCTAAAATTTAGAATACAGTTCTAGTACATTTCCTCAGGCATTTCTGTTTTTCATTTACATTCTTTTAGGTAACGATATACAATTGAGCCCGCTTATTGAAATATCGGTTAAAAGAATAACTCGCTTAATGTAATACATTTTTAATGTACCAAACCGAGGTAATTTGGTATTTTGGTCCCGGATAATGGAATTCCCGTTTATTAGAATCATTTTTTGTGGCAAATTGGAAATTGCATTAAGCCGGCTCGACTGTAGTCTGAAATTTGATTTCAAAATTTTACTTCATAAAGAAAGTAAAACTAGTGTTTGTACAATTTGAACTGCTAATTTCTGTCAATTTCTTTATTTGTTTCATTTTGAACATGAAAAGACAGATATTTTTTTACACGATAGGTTCAGGTGATGGAAGTTCACCGTAAATTTAGATATTATCAATTTTGCTGAGCTACACACCTAAAAGCACATACAATACTTTTTTTTTTTTTGACTTATATCTAACATTACACTATCTAAGAGTAACTGCAATTCTTTACTTGCTTCTTTTAAAAAAAAGAAGATTGTTTAACCACTGCCTTTTTATGGTTTTTTGAATATTTAACCATATAATATGAGGTAAAATGAATATAAATTGAATATATTAAACAGTTATTAAAATTCAGTAAGATCAATTAGAAAGCAGGTAACACACATATTGTTGAACGTTTTTATGTATAATTTTATAATTTTAATTGAATAAAATCAATTTATACTGTCCTCTAAGATTAAATATTAGCTCATCTATTTGTACTGTCCTCTAAGATTGGATATTAGCTCATCTATTTGAACGATGTTGCTTCCATCTTCATCTACAACAAAATATTCTGGTACATTTTATCTCTAGCAATGAATATTTAATGCGATACTGAAGGTAAATAGATTTTGCTGCTGGCACTCCTGGCAGACGAAAGCTTTAATCCACTTTCTCATAGGGTCCTTGACCAGTATTCATTAACATGCTAGTTTTCCGAGAAAAATGTCGTGGTATTTTCATTTTGAATTACTTCTTTTAGATATTTCTGATTTGCAGGATTATTTTTCTTGCCAGAATGTTTAAACGAGCTTTTACTTTTTTTTCTATATTCTTGAATACTTGCAACCATAGCTTCCATGAGCACCACCAGTATTTACTTGCAGACATATTCGCATATTTTAAAATTTCTTTTGGCATTTTCTGTATCACTGGAAGCAAGTGGGTCGAGAAGACATGTCGACTTGTATGTCGTATATTTATAAAACAAAAATGAGAAAAATAATGATCGGTTTGGCATACATATAGCTAAGCCTTACACTGTGATTATTTTTGACCCTACTTAAACTGTTTCACAAAACAGAAAATGAAATGAATACAACTAATCTAGATCACAGAAATACCTTCTTCAAAAATAAGGAATTCTTAGTTGAAACTACGGATGAGAAACGCGATGCAGAAAAGTATGCTTCATAGTTTCATAGACAAAGTGAAACACAAAATCTGATATGTTATCACTTTTTCTGCAAGAATGTTGCTAAATAGTAAATGTCATTTACAAATATTGTTTATAATTTGAATAACGTGTAATATCATCTGCATGCCGAAAAAACTGAGTTTAGCAATTTCTGCCAGCTTTTTGTACATTTAATTTTACTCCATCTGGCTCTAAATGTATTTTAATTTAAATGTCAATTTATGTCAGTATTTATTCTTCTTTGTATTTTTATAAGAAATACTAATATGTGCATTTCTATCACTAAAATTCTGTATTATTTTTCTTACAAAGTCATATACATGTGCGTTCTTTTGGTATTAATATATACCTTGTTCTATCTATTTTAACAAATAAAGTACTTTCAACGCATTATATAAATAAGCTCATACATTTAAAGATAATGCATTCTGTATTTTCTATAAATTAGCGTATTTTTCTTCTCTTTGGACGTGTGAAACATAATCTATAATTTTATGTAATATCAGGAAACATAGTAGGATAATAAAGGGCAAAGTGAAATAGTTAAGATCACGTAGGATTTTCAAAATGAATGAACTGGAAATTTGCAATACGTAACGAAAGAACAGTATATTTTATAATAAAGAGCTTGCATTAAAACATTAAATGGTACTAAATGTTTTCTTTATTTTTGATAGCATTTTTAGGATATTAGTTTATCTTCATTATTTTTATACTTTGGAAAATTAAAATGCATAGGTTCTTCTATTATAATTGTCTTTTTTTTTTTTTTTTTTTTGTCGTCAAATCGAACAAGACTATGAACTAACCAGATTAAAAAAGAAGTTGTTAATACAGTTTAAACATCTTTTGAACTCTATAAACTACAGAAATGAATTGTTTTTATAAACGGATCTAAAACCTCAATCCTGTTCAGTCATTTTGTAAGCATTAATTTACCTTTTTGAAAAGAAAGGAACTTGTTTGAAGAACAATTTTTTTTTTCTTATTTTTTCAAAACTCCTCTAGTACTAATAAATTGAAACATGATAAAGAACTATTTTGGGCACTGAAATCTATAACGCATAACACCATTTTGCAAATTTATTTATCTCAGAAGCAAGACTCTTACAAGGTTTCCAGCTGTCAAAATTACGGACTTCTTCAAAATATTATTAGCCTTCTTACCATAAAAGAATGTTATTAAATGCCTACGATTATTTTATGTACCATTGTTATGGACCTTATTCAACGATTGGCTGAAATTTTACTTCTGACAAAAGATAGCTTACTTATTATCCACGTCCACAAAACAAAATATACATTTTAGAGAATGTATTTCTCCGAAATAATGAAATTTACAGCCCTTTGGAGATACATTCTGGACAGAAATATCTGTGAATAAATAACAGCAAATATTCAAAATTTTCTGTCACATGTAACTGTTCCAATAACACATGACGGTGCTCAAAATGTCAGGAAAGAAATACAAGTGCTTTGTTATCAACAATAACAATGAAAAATATCCACCATTTTGTGAGAAATATAAATGAAAAATGAGTGGCACTAAGAAGCTTAGTTTCTGCTTACCGGAGCTGTCAGGAGCAGACAAGAAGACAATAAAACGCCGTTATTATTTCCGGATTCTTTTATGATATTGCCAGAATACTTAAGTTTTTTTTTTCTTTTCCTAAATTGTTTCTTTCACGGAAGAGATTTTCACTCAATCCTTCAGAGAAATACTAATACTCGTATAATATAGGGTTCGCGTTTTGTGTATAATTTATGCAAGTTCTCCTGAACGGTACGAGCCTGCTTTTCTCTGCATGTCCAGGATAATTTTGCATCATTGAGCTGTAATTAGTCAGGTAATTTTTTTGTAACGTAAGTGGTGACATGAGGTAGTTGAGTTGGGGGTGTGTTGGCGGAGGTGGCGATGTGAATTGGGGGTTTTGTAGCTCCAAAAATGCATTTCTTGAGCAACGCTAAAAGTTTAAATAAATTAAAGTTCAAAATTTTAATAGGATATGTGTGTTATATATGTGTTTATTTATATAAATACATTTGAAACAGTAGGAAGATAAATAAAAAATGAGTGGCACTAAGAAGCTTAGTTTCTGCTTACCGGAGCTGTCAGAAGCAGACAAAAAGACAATAAAACGTCGTTATTATTTCTGGATTCTTTTATGATATTGTCAGAGACTACTTAAGTTTTTTTTCCCTCCCCGAAACTGTTCTTTTCACTAAAGATTTTTACTTAATCCTTCAGGCAAGTACTAATATATACTCGTACAAATAAGTGCTTACGTATTGTGTATAATTGGTGAAAGTTTTCCGGAACGGTACGAAACTACTTTTCTGCATCTCCACGATATAGGAAAATTTCCAACGTTGTGTGGGATATACATAATTTTATTTATATAAATACAAATGAAACAGTAGCGTAAGTATACATCCTTACACGTATAAAGCCAGTGCAAACATTTAAAGTCTGAATGCACGTATAAATATCTTCAGCAATTTCCATCCTAAAATTATTTAAAGACAAAACTTCAAATTTACAGCTCCAAATAGAAGAAAAGTATTTTTTTTTCTTTTTGCATAAATAATTTTACTATAAACAAAATAAAATGAATGAAATACAATTAAAAAAAAATTTTTTAATCGATTCTGAGGTAGTCTATTGCTTTCCAGATGGCAAAATATTCGATTGCATTCAAAAATAACTTACACTGTTATGCTCAGTTACGTCATATTTGGTTTAAAAAAGTACTTACCACGTAATCTAACATTTATATATACACTCAAGAGCCAAAACATTATGACCACCGATACATTTTGCAATGAACTCGCCTGGATGACGTGGAAGGCACGTGATCAGGTGGAAGTGGTATTTAACTGCTGGTGGAGAGTCTAAAGAATCATTCTTTCACTTACTTCTGTGTGTGAGGGGAAAGGTTGCGGGTCTAAGCGACTTTGATAGAGGGGAGATTGTGATGGCTCGAAGGCTCGGAAAAAGTATTTTAGAAACTGCACGACTCGTGGGTTGTTCGCAACCTACCATTGTTAGTACTTATGCCAAGTGGATGAATGACGGTGAAACCCGCAGTAAACGACATGGAATTGGACATCCACACGCTATCGAAGAAAAAGGTCGTTGGAGACTGTCTCGCATGGTGAAGCAAAACCGGAGCCAGACAGTGGCTCAGCTGACAGCCCAATACAATGCAGGGCCAAGTAGAATAGTATCGAAGCACGCTGTTCAGCGGACACTGTTGGATATGGGGCTACGCAGCAAACGTCCCACTCGTGTGCCTTTGCTGAACAAGCGTCACCGCCAACTGCGCCTGCGCTGGGCCCGGGAACGTCACGACTGGTCCATGGATAAGTGGGGGAGAGTCGCCTGGTCAGATGAATAACGTTTTCTTATGCATCACGGCGATGGCCGTGTCGGGATACGCCGTCTTCCGGGCGAACAGTTGCTCCCTCAATGTACAGTAGGTCATACACAGGCCGGTGTGGCGGTATTATGCTTTGGGGGACGTTCTCTTGGGCGTCTCTGCGACCCATGGTTTTGGTACAGCAGTCTGTGAATGCCACAGGGTATCTGAACATCATTGCGGATCAGTTGCACCCTTACATGGCCTCTGCTTTTCCAACTGGCAATGGAATATTCCAACAGGACAACACCCCATGTCACAAGGCTAAAATTGTGTTGGAGTGGTTCGAGGAACATGATGCTGAATTCTAATGTCCTGGCCGCCTAACTCACCGGATCTCAATCCGATAGAACACATTTCGGATGTCATGGGACGGCAGCTCAGAGTTCAAAGACCACCAATTCGCAATATCTCGGATTTGCGTGACAATTGCTTAAACATCTGGTGCAATCTGTCTCCAGCCATCCACCAAGGACTTGTGTCATTAATGCCAATGCGAGTTGAAACTGTGTTTCACGCCAAAGGTGGGCCAACTCGTTATTGACAGGTGGTCATAATGTTTTGGCTCTTAAGTATATATATATATATATATATAACAAATTAGTAAAGTAAAATAACATTTCTTAAATTTTCCCACAATGTGACTGACCCAATCTCACCATTTAAGGGTTAATTCTCACAAGTTCGACAGCATACTTTCTATTATTTTCTGCTGTTGAAACAACTGTCCTCTTCACAGTATTCTGAAAGTTTTGTTAAATATGATATTTCAATATCAATACGTGTAAATATGAATAGAGGGGGGGGCCTTAAAAAGTGGCATAAATACCGTTAGTGTGAGATTTAAATTTTCAATTTATAAAAGATGAAAACGAGTAAAAATAGTATTTATAATGCATTTTCCGCTACGCATTAACGATAATTTAAACACTCTCAACTAGCTAAAAAAGGCAAGTTTAATAGTCTTATCGCTCCTGATCATTACATCATAACTCGTATTTTTATTGTGTACAACATACGTAAACGTCTTCACTGTATTCTTTGTCTTGGCAAGAATTTTACCCTTTCTTTCGGTTGGAGTTGATGACAAAATTAACAGAACCCGAACGATAAATTTTCCTTTGGTGTGCTGGACTCTGAAAAGGCTGACAACAGAGGCATGGATCTAATGTTTAAATTTTCTGACAGAGAAACCTTATCGTTAATAAACTAACGAACTAGTTCAGAAGCATAAGAATTTACTCAGATACTGCCGAAAATAAGATAACGCGTAGTATTGCGTATTGCGAACTAACCTAGTACTATGCCGACAGTCAGGTTATGACAACTATCGACTACAGTTTCTTCTTCAGACTCATATACTCAGCAGTCAGGAACAGTCAAAAACTAAGCCAAGTTAATAGTCAATAACCGGATAAGCAATAACCAGGTGTTATCTTATTGAGGCCGAGTCTAATAGTAAATAATGTTATAACTAACAAAAAAATATATATTTAAATTATAGGTCCCCCAAGAAAAGAAAGTCGATTTTTCAAGTCGCACACCTTCTTATATTTTTTCTTTTAGATCAAAACAATTGTAAAAAAGTAACTAATTTGAACAACGGCAACTCGTGCCGACTTGCGCCAGAAAGTGTGAACCAGCACTGTGTTCTAGATTACGAATCGAAAGAACATTTTTTTTTGAATAGAAATTCGAGACTTCATGTTGTTAAAACGTTGCCCCTACCTCCTATAGATCCCTTCACCTCATTTGGTTAGGATGCATGTATCGAATATTTGACACCTTTCCTCTCTCTTTGTAGTAGAAAATCAGGTAAACGTTGATATTAGCCGGTGAATGTCAAAACATCGGTGACAGACTGAATATTTCCAGGAAAACACCGGTGAAAGTTGACACTCTCCAATTCCAGTCTTTCATAGTCATATATGTATCCTTAGAAAATTATGTAGAAGCAAAGTAATTTATCTGTGTTTTTTTCGGTTCATTAGACAGTAAATACCGACGCAGACATAGTTTCCTTCTATCGAGGGAAAATAAATTATTTTATAATAATTTAGGGAAAATAAATTATTTTATAATAAATTATATTATCGAGGGAAAATAAATTATTTTAACTGCTAACTTAAAACAGCTTAACGCTCTCTCAATATGTTTATACTGCAATAAATAAATATGTATCGCTGAGAAGGTGACTATTATTTTCATAAATATTTTTCCACGCCTGAACTCGGTAGAAAATGAATGGTCTCGGTTTAAAAATCTTTTCGTCATCTTGGCTGTCATCCAGTTTTACTTTTCCTTTCCATTTTCTGTTTCATTTTCCAATACTTTCTTTTCTTTAGACTTCACAAAATGTTTCGAATTGTTTTATCGTTTACAATGAAACTCGGTGATCCGGAAATTAATTTTCAAACTTTTTTCAAACGGAAAATGAAATTTTAAATCGAATTCTTTCAAAGATAAAAACAAACAAATAAAGTGCATGTACTATGTACGGAAAGTATAAATTACATTTCTACATAAATATATATTAGAACAACATTGTGTTGCTGACCATTTTTCGGAACGATGAAATTTTTTTTGGAACATGTTTAACTTACAAACATGTTACACTTACAAAAAATAAAAACATAGTACATGAAATACACCGCCAGCTCAGTCAATTCCAGCCAAGGAGTGCAGTTGACTGGAATTGACTGAGCTGGGGCGGTGTATTTCATGTTTTTCTGCCTTAGCCCTGGCTATAGGGCGATAACTTACTGAAATACAGTCAATGTTGTGTCTGTAGAAAATTGTTGTTTCTGTCTTTGCTTGTAACCTATATCGCTCGTTTGGAAAAAGAGTGCCACAATACGAAAGTTTTAATTTTCTTTTATTTTTGCTGAAAGGGATTCAAATGACTATCTTCCTTGGAAAATAATGACAGATTTTTTGTTCTAATATTAACCACTGACGAGCACAGCAAACTTACCTTCCTTAATGCAAATTTCCTGAAGCGTCGAACTTCAAACGCTTCTCCTGCAAAGTTTCATTTATTCGTATTGTGGCATTCTTCCAAGTGAGCGATACATATTTTTTGTATTTGCTTGGAAAGAAAGTATGATTATGGCCGTTTGCATTTCTTTTTGAATTTTTTGAGAAAATTTGTACTTACTTATTTATTTTTCACAAAACTCTATGAATTTGATCCCAAGAGCGCTCATGATGATTAATTTTCATCAGTTCAAAAAAAAAAAAGAAAAGAAAAACTAAAATTGGAATAAGTAAGCATTGCATTGATGAGTACCTTTCCCTAATTAGAATACTTCTAAACAGAAAACCCTATGGAACAACTTCCTTTTTAAATTTCAATTAAGCTATGTATTTCTCAGAAATTTTACCTTGAAGACAGAAAAAAAGGAAGGTGACTCAAAGATTGCATACATTTTATGCCTCTTCCTATCTTTATACTGAGGTTAATATATTAGAGTATGTTATGTGGAACTTCGATAAGAATTTCAGCCATTAGTTTAGATACGAAGTGTGTTAACAATTCTCCAGAACGTATGTTTTATACAATTTAAAAAGTTTCTAAGGTACTCACGTTTGCTTAGCCTCAAAACAGATTTGCTATTTTTAGCATACAATTATTCAACAATTGCGTGCGAAAATGGATGGGAAAGTTTCGTGAAAAATGACTGAAGCAAACTACTTATTCATAATGCACAACTAAGTAGCGAAATTTATTTAGGCATATGTAAGCAAATATTGCTTTGGCGAAGAAATTTAAGCGGAGGAAATTCTAGTTTTTTTTATCTAACATATATTCATTATTATTACTTAAAAAAAAGCAAAATGAAACCTTGTAGAATTTATCTGAGCAGTTTCAAACTTCGCCACATTTAAGGTCGATGTGAAAATATTTCGATGTAACAGAAAATAAGGTAATGCCGCTCATTAAATAGTAAACATGAATAACTAGTCAAATTTATATGTATATTAGCGTGGTTAAAAAAAAAATCCAGCTAGCATCATGGAAACCCGTTTCGACTTACTAATAGTCTTATGCTGTAAAAGTTTCAGCTTCTTACTCAAATTTAAAGATGGTGCTGCTCAATGACCCCTAAATGTAACATTAGTCGTAGTGTAGAAAATTCTACAAGTTTAGAAACATTTAATTTCCCGGTTTTTTTTTTTGGTAAATAATTATTTTAAAGCAATGTATATGCATAGTAAAGTCAGACCAAACAACGTATGTAGAAGCACAAATTTGTAAATTACAGCAGACACGTGTTTCGGCGTTACAGGGAACGCCTTTTTCAATGCAAAAAATAATGAGCTTATGGATGAAAAGACATCCGACAGCTCATTATTTTTTGCATTGAAAAAGGCGTTCCCTGTAACGCCGAAACACGTGTCTGCTGTAATTTACAAATTTGTGCTTCTACATACGTTGTTTGGTCTGACTTTACTATTCAGCACAAAGGTATTTATTTATCTTTATCTTAATGTATATGCATATTACTAGTGTATGTTAAATTATGTGGAATTGTTTTTTCAGTTCAATGTACTTTTTTAATCTCCCTCACTATACCTATGAAGTTTGGGGGAGGGTGTTGAGCACCCTCTGTCAGTTGAAATAGGAAGCTTAAATTGTTCCAGTATATTACTATCCAGTCTTTATTAAGTCTAAAAATATTGAGGGTTGTCCTGTTATCTAGGATACACTTTTTTTACATATAATTTTGAACCACCTTAATCTTAATATATAAAAATCTTCTGTGCGGACGTTTGTCACCATAAGGCTTTTAAACGGCTGGACCGATTTTGATCAAAATTTTTGTATGTAATTAAGTTGTGGCAAGCATGGTTTCGAAGCGCGAAGGATCGAATCGGAAACATTTTTGTTAATTAATTAATTAATTTAAACATTGGATGGTTATGTCTCCCAAATGATTAATATTTATTTTAACCTATTGTTGAGCGAGAACTGAAATAAATATTTAACCCTTTGCCAAACGACTATGAGAAACCCAGCTCTGCTTTTTGTAATGAAATTTCCTACTGTGATAAGTCAATTGAGAATAGATAAAACGTAGAGAGAGCCTTCATTTCTTGAGACAGCAATTTTAGGTCCCGTTATATATTTTAAAGTAAAGTACTGGGAAGTTCACACAAAACGTGTGTCCTGTCGTCGTAGTTGAACCATGTCACCGGATCGATGCTTTAGGTTTTCCTAACTAAATGATCAGAAAGTACCGTACCTAGCAACATTTGTTTCTAATCCATCTGGGTTTTGGCACCTATGTCAAGAATACTTTACGGATTATCTAACTAATCAGTACATTATTAAAGGAAAAGACGATGGAATTTAAAGACGAAACAAATTTTATTTTCGTCCAGATGAATTACAACGGGGTAGTTCTGTACACAAGATTAGTGCAGTGGAAGATCTTCATCTTTGGTGGTATTTTTTGTTTATTTGGAGAAATATTTCAAATTGCAAAGAATTGTTTTTCGTTTTTAAAGAGTTTTTAGTCATTTTAGTTGAAGAATGTGTTTATTTTACATCGGGAGGGGGGGGGGGGATGAATGATTTTCGCTTATTCATAGAACTGTTTTTACCTTTATCATTTTTCTAAACGATATAATTTTGATTATTTTATTCTTTTTCATATTAGGGATGTTGCAGCGGGATTTCCCATTTGTTCTAGATGGGTATTTAGATTTTTACACTTAATATCTGAGGACGCTTTTTATCCTTTGAGTATGGCTAAAGGAACAAAACCATCAAGTACGGGAGAAAAAATAGTTAATAAAACAACTGCTCAGTGGGCATTAGATAAATCAAGTTATAATAAATATACGCATTCTGACACCATAGCAGCTTAAAACATTTTTTTTACTTATTTTTTTTTCAACAAAACGGTTCAAACACTTGATTGTTTATTGACATTTTTTAACTTTTCAATTTACAAAGTTTAAACAGAACAACGTCTGTTGGGTCCTCTAGTATATATATATCTTTTACTATGATAACTAAGAAGTTTAAAGAACATGATTCAATCAACTAATTTCCACAGACGTTTAAGGAACTTTTTTTTTTTTACGTTTATTTAATTATGCCATGCATTGAGTGGTAATGCCTGACATTGTAGGGGTTAGGAGTGAATGTTGTCCCTTGGGGCACTGCTAATTTTTAAGAATCTACTTTTAGCAGCCATGTTTTTGTAATCTCTAATAATCTCTCTTCACCACTAAATGGTGTCATAGTAAAAATCGGCATCAATTGAGTAAAATTGACAATTTTGTGAGATAAAGAAAATTTTATGACTCCAAAGTAAATGCTTTCTTCATATTTATTTCATTTTCTCTCTTAGCATTTGTAAAACTAATCAACTGAATTTTATTTTGTTATGAGAGAGAAGTACTTTAAATATTTTGGTTGGGAGAAAATAATGATTGTGCATCTAGATTGACCACCATTTTGGTTTTTCTTAAACCACGTGGTGATTGTACCTTAGGACACGTTCCAAATTACAACATTTGCGTGGTTCTTAATAATTAAGATATGTTTAGTAATATGGAACAATATTTTAATATTATGTAGTCTTTTTATCAAATTTAATTTTAGGTAATATTTCATTATTCATAATTTAATTCATTACCATGAAAACAATATTTGTTTTGTTTGTTGGTACAAAATTGGTTTAAGTATATGGCCTGAATCATGAAGACTTTCCCGTAGTACAACAGGATGTGTCCTAAAGTATAATAGAGTGTTGTACCTTGGGACAGCTTGAAAGTCTTTCTTTAAATAGCTGCTATTATTTTATTTTCAAACTGTCTGAATTTTAAAAAAAATATTGCATAAAAATGTTTGAATATTCTAAAGTGACTTTTAGATTTTAAATTTGATTCAAATAGTTGACGTTAAAATAAAAATATGAAAAGAGTGTCCCTATATACAACTGTCCCCTAATTGTGCTGAAATTTTGGACACAACATTTACGACAAAAGGCACTCTTGTAGTTGTGTGGACTATTCCCACGTATAAATATGTGTGCGACTAGTACATGAGGCTTCATGTGGCCAATTTCCATATTGTAACCACTTATTGAGGATAGCGAAAGCACATTTCTTTATCTATCCTGAATTCTTAGAAAAAGCATCGATTTTTTCTTTAAAAAAATCTTATTTATTTATATGCAAATCTAAATGTATGCTTTCAAAAGCCGCAATGAACATTGAAGAAGAAAAAAAAACATTTGAAAATAAGGTCTCCTATAAGGTCCAACAAGAGGCCGTTAGTTGAAACAACTTTCAAAAATGTTGCCTATCAGCTTAATTGACTGACGTTTTTCATGATCTTTACACGATGCAACTTCGCTGAAACACCTTTTCTTCTAATAAGCGAAATTTATTCGAGCAGCAGCTCCACAGCGTTGTGTAAACTCTACCGACTGTGCTCAGCTAGTTTATTCATGTAGCGAACGCTTGGCTGGGTCCCGAAAAGTTCAACCAAATAAAAAATTGATTCAACTCATTGGTATGAAAACGGTAGTGACACGTGTGCCGGATGAGTTAATTGTCGTAAGAAGGATGCTGAGGATTACTTCATTTTTCCATGTAATACATCCTGATAATTGATCAGTCAAAAGTTGCTTAAACTAAGTTGTCAAGTATGTAGAAGGCCTACGAGTGCACACACTACAATTTAAATGTTGTCTAATTTTGACGCAAAACAAATTTAAACTGATTACGTAAGGACACAAATTCACCTCCCTTCTTAAAAAGACTATATTCTTGCGATACAATTAAGATAATGCTAGCTGCATGGCGGTATCAATGTTAAGTGTTTAATTCTATTCTATTTAGAAAAATGTTTGCGAGCGGGATTACTCGCTGAGCATTATTTTGCAAGTTTGCCCCTGAAAGAAAGACATTTCTACCCTATATAAGGTAACAAGATGTTGTAATTTTGTGCTAACGTATGATTAGAATGAATTCGCAACCCAAATGGAGTACAAAATATCAAGAAAGAGCTGTAGACGGCTATTTCAAAACTACATGATGATGGAGCTTTATTGCAGCTTTAAAATTGCTGATTGCCGAATTTTCCAGACATTTTGCGTTCTCTTAACTTTATTATTTTATTTTGTGTAGTTTAATCAGGTAGCAATTTGCTTTAAATCTTTGTTCTTCATAACTTATATCGAGTTTGTACTAAAGTTGAGTTATCCTTCATCATTTCTGACCAAGGCAGGCCTTTTCTGTGGTCACTGTTGCTTTTATAAAATTCTAACAGTTTATTTTTAACAATATTGCTTAATTACACCGAATTAGAACATTGAGCAACACTGCTTTGAGAAGTCAAATCGCAGTAACTGCTTTTTTTTTTTTTTTTTTTTTTTTTTTTGCATATTTGTCATTTGTTGTATTTTAGCTTGGTTGTAGAGCTTTCTTATTTAGTTTTCGCTGAAAATACAGTATGACGAAAATTTCAATAACCGTTAGTGGGGAATATAAATGTTTCTTCAAATAACTCAAAAACACATTACTGCGGTTACTGCGCTTTTCCTACGGCAAAATAACTAACAACAAATGAAAATATATATTAACACTATAATGCGTATAGAGAGAAAAAGTTTCATTTATATTTTATTAATGACAATCATGGCGATTTTTTTTTCTTCTCAAAAGCAAAACTTAAAACGCTCAAAAATGTACACTTTCGAAAAATTTACGTGAAAGTGCGTGATAATTTTTTTGAAATCATTTACTTGGAGAACGATATAAAATTACGGGAAATTAGAAACATAAATCACCAGGGACATTAAAAAAGATAATTACCAGGAATAACGAGCGAAAAAAAAACAGATTCTTTGATTCTACACGCGAATGAAACTTCGATTTAAAAAAAAAAAGGCAGATCAAAAGGTATGATCAAAATCAAATTACCAAATAACTTGTTAAGACTTCTCAAAGATCAGTAAACTGTAATAATTTATACATCTTAGTGAACTCCTCGTAACATGTTTACGGCCATATAACTGAGGTATGCGGTTTCTTTGCGAATTTTGCTGTTGGAAAAACGAAAAGACTTTGAATAAAAAATACAACAAATGTGTATGTTTGTAGTATATAAAAATGTTTAATATGATAACAAATGCGCACCCAAACCTCTTTTTGGGCTGTGGATAGGGACCGCATAAAAAAAAAATGCATAAGAGAAGTTCGTTCGTTTGATAAATAACTTCGTCCGTTTTTTAAATACTATCGTCTAATCTGATTTAAATTTTCATACCGCACAAAAAAAAATTCGCACAAAAAAAGTCGTATAAAAAAGAACCGCACAAAAAAAGACCGCACAAAACGAGCCTTGGGTGTATGTTATTACATTTCTGATATTTTTATCTCTGTGATGTTCTCTCTATTATAATAATGTGCAAATACTTCCAGCTTCATTTTTATCTGTATGTTATAAACTTTTAAACTCGCATTTAATATTGATTTCGCCCACTTTAAACATCTTAACGAATTTATGCTTTTATGATGCTTATTGATGCTTTCAAAAACTAAACCAGAATAATTGATTCCAAATATTTTACGAAGATTATTGTTTAAGGAAATAAATCAAAACTTGAAAAATAGTACTACTTCTCTGCCCATAGGGCATTTCCAGCTCTCCAAGATTAGATAAACAAAAGCTGGTAGTTTTTCAAATTGATTAATGTACCTCTTTTTAGTCAAAGGTGCATTGAATTTGTAAAGTTTTAACAATCATTGACCAGTGGGTCGCCAAGTGAACACATTACCACAAACATTTTTATATGATTACAAATTTAGACATTTCAGTTCATATTTATCTGTTCCTGAAAAAATGTTCGCCACGCCTAATATAAATATAAGATATATTTTCAGAGAAATACACATTTTTTAGTCTAACTGCCAATAAGAATCGTATTGAGTTTTAAGTAATGGTGCAATTTCTCTAAATAAGAGGCTGAAAAAACGACAGATATAATTAAACGACAGATTTCATTTATGAAACTGAGTTTTATAAATTAAATTCAAGATAAATTTGAGATAATTGAAAATTGATTTCAAAAAATTATAAATGTCTGTGTATCAATTATGTCGGAGGATTTGTTACAGAATAATTTCCTGTTAAAAGAACTAGTTGCTTTCAAATTTCTTTTTAACAATTAGAGGTGTATGGATAAGCAAATTGATCGATTATCGATTACTTTCGATGTTTCTTTGTGTGAAAAATTATGTATTGTTCTCTATTTTCATAGTGTTTCTTTTTAAAAAAATGCCGCAATATTTAATTCAAGTTCTTTAAAGTTTTATGATTTTTTTATGACGTTGTTAACTAGAAATTAAAACTCAAGTATCTAATGTGTAGACCATTTTTTGTCTACATGGCTCCATTGGGGGCTACAGATCAAATGAAAGGGGGCCAAGTGAAAAACATGTAAATAAGGGAACCATGAGCCTTGCAAGGAGGGCAGTTGAATTGTTTCAAAGTGGCAAACTGTTTACACGGTATAAAATATTCCGTTAATTCTTATCAAATCTGTTACGATCAACTAAAATTTATGCGCCTGAAAAAAAAAAAAAACTTTGCACAAACCACTGAACTTGCATTAGTTTCTTCTGAAACAGGTTCTTAAAATATTTTTGAAACAATAATTCCTGAATTCGAATCTCAAAAAACGGCATTAGGTGCAAAATAAGGGTTTAATATGGTTTTTTATGTTCCAGTAAAAAAAAAAAAACATTCACAGTTTGTCTTTTTTTTAACATGCTTTTATACTACTCTACTGGAGAAGCCTCCAAATATTTCTCCGAACAAGCTATTCTGTGTTTTTCATAACTATCGTTTTTAAATTTAAAAATTATGCGATGTGTATTTTTTACCCCAACTTCCCTTTTAAAACTTTTTAGAAAATAAATAAAAATATTGAGAACATGAACAGCATCTTAATACATGGAAAAATTAACGCTACAAACAAAAATGAATCAAGAAATGAAAAGTATATCATTAAATGTTTTTTTTTAAGTTTTTTTTAAGTAGTCTTATAATAGCTGAAAATTTTTGTCCGATACGTGTTTATGAGTTTTGAAAGAAATTCTAATAAAAATATCATTTATGTGAAAGACCTTCGCCATGACGCGTCGTTTCCATTCTTCATGCTTCACTTTTTGATTTGACACCTTTTTTGTTCAGTATTGAACAATTTACAGATATGTAACATAAAACCTTGAGTGTAAATTGCTTGAATTGTGTTTGAATTTTTAATTGTTGTTCAGACTTTATGGGAAAGAACTTTGTATGTAAAACTTGTACGGCCTAAAAGTAGTTAACTACAAACTACGTTTTAAATTGTAGTCGCTCCGTTTATAAAAGTTTTTGTAGTTGTTAACCACAAAAAAAAATGCAGCTTCTCCAACGTTTAGGTAAAATTTATCAGAATAACGCGTTGATGGAAAAAAGGAATGAACAGACTGTTGACGTAAATACTGTTACATTGTCCACAGCCAAACATCAAAAGATAAACATGGTTTAAATCGAACTCTGTATATCACAGATAAAAAAAAAATGAGCAATTACTTTTCCAATAATGTTGAGATAGTCACGTGGGATTTGCTAACCTAAATGGGCTGTTAACTTCTTTGAAAGCTGTGGGTAACGAAAAAAAAATGTAGCCCATAAAAAGTTTGCGGGATCAAATTTATTGAGGAGAAATAAAATAACTGTCAGAACTGATTTATGAGCTCCTCGTAATCATGGGCTATTTCAAAGATATAATTTTAAAAATTAAGACAGCTTGGTTTGAATTAAAAAAAAATAAACAAAAGTGCTCTAATGGTGTAAGTAATTAATATTAAAGAAATAAAGTGCTTAGTTAATAATATTATGCTACTATTTTCTAACCAAAAATAAAACTGCAGCATGCGAACTACATTTTCTGAAGTTTTGTTTTAAAATTTGATTCGAGGCAGTGAGAAGTAAAAGGAGTTATATAAAAATTTCTAGTGAAACGGAATAAAAGTTTAGATCCTAGAGAGGCTTTCATTGAAATTTCGTCCTAAACATTCTGTATATCAGCACCCACCAGAGCTACTAGTACCATCACTGGTTCTAAAACAGACGAGAGATTCTCTTATCATTTGTACTGATTATCGCCAAATTTTTTATTTTGGCAGTTAAATTCCTCTCGTTTCTCACTATCCCAATTAAAAAAAACTTTCTATGTCAAATTTTTATTTTCGAACTCAGTAGGGGCATCTTGCACAAGGGTCTTACATAAATGGTGTTACGCATCAAGGGAGGAGGGGCTCAAGAAACTAGAGTTTGCAACTATGGAAAGGAAGAGGGTAACAAGAAACGTGACAGTACGCAAGCTTTCCATAAAAGTATGATTATGAAAAACAGCGTGAAGTGTAACAAAAAGGAGACGAAGATCAAATATCTTATTTAATTAAAAACTGAGCGCAGGTATCTATGTATGTATCTATGTCTGAGTTACTTCTCCCGAACGCCAGTGAATTAACCACTGAACTAGGTATCGATAGATTCGAAATTTTCCCATCTTTATGTTTGGCTTTTAAACATAATCTTAAGATAATATTTAGCGGAGATATCAATTAAAAACTATTAATTATGATACTTAGATTTCGACATTAAATTCCTATTTTTCGAAGGCTTTCCTCTATTCTAGTTATTATTCAGTGCTTCATATCAACTTTCCGTACCAATGCTTTTATTTAAAATATGTAACGTGAAGAAAATCATTGAAAGGAAAGGTCTGTTGCCATTTTTGTTCTCGAATATCAATTAATAAAATTCTGGTTTTTGTTTTGAGGTTTTTCCTCAATCGGGGGATTTAAAATGGTTCCTTATTTAGTTATTTTTTTTAGTTTAGTTTCCGCAATATGCCGCAAAATTTTAAATTTTTCGTTCAAGCCTGATTGTTGAACACGTGTCAATTGACATAACTTTTATTTTCGAATTACACCGTGCAAAGCCGGGCAACGCAGCTAGTGTTCTTTAAAGAAGTGACAAAATTTATGAACTGTCCCGAATCAAAAAGATAACCTTTTTAATTTCGTAACAAATCACATCTTCAACTTGAGCCTCAAGTTTTATAATCGAATGCAGTTAATATGATGTCATTAGAGTTTTAAATCGATGTTTGTTCCAACATTTCAGAGCTCAGTATTCCATGAATTACTTGACATATTCTTTTGTTTTCTCGTGAGACACGGAAATGAAACCTGATGAAAGAACGTCGTTACTTTCACGGCGAGACAAATGAATTGATCATTAGAGGAAGAGAATGAAGCGAAGGTGACAAATAATTCCTAAGTACCGCCTGGAGTTCTAGTGCCTTTCATTAATTTTAACTGCAACTGTATCTTGTGTCATATGCTCCATGAGCCTGGCTTAGAATAAATAGGAAGGTGCTAACTGAGTTACAATGTAACAGGATATTTATGGATGTTTTTTGCTATGAAGGATCCCGCATGAGACGTGTAGTAAATTATGGGTTGTTCAATCCATTTTCAGAGATGAGAGGGTCCGTTTTTGGCTTCTTTGGGCACGAATTTTATTTGCCTCCCCCCACCCCCGCCCTGAAACAACAAAGTATTTTTTTTATCGCAACTCCCCTATTATCGCAACTAGAAAAAATTCGTCAATATCTCAATGTATATTCTTTACTAATAATAAAGCTGAAAGTCTCTCTGTCCGGAGGATGTCTGGATGTCTGTAGGATGTCTGTGACGCGCATAGCGCCTTAACCGTTCTACCAATTTTCATGAAATTTGGCACAAAGTTAGTATGTAGCATGGGGGTGTGCACCTCGAAGCGATTTTTCGAAAATTCGATGTGGTTCTTTTTCTATTCCAATTTAAAAAATATATATATCATAAGATGGACGAGTAAATTACGAAATTATCATAACGTGGAACCGTAACATGGGCACAAGCCAATTGGCGAGATACGAAATTATCATAAAGTAGAACTGAAACATGGGTACAAGCCAATTGGCGAGAAAATTCACCATACATTATTTGTAAATATACAGGCGAACCAAAAAACCTTTTAATTTTTCTATTACAGGCAAAGTCGTGCGGGTATCACTAGTATAATATGTTACAGTAGCTACAATATTATTAAAAGTGAAAAATGTGATAAAAATACACCTAACGTGAAACGCTGTCAAATTTTGCCTCGCTACAATAAAACGTAAATATCAACTGTCTATATATCGTAACTTGTAGGTGTAATAATAGTGTAAATTGTCAGCATAAATAAATCCCCCATCCGAAATTGTTCCCTTCCTTCAGGAGATTGGCTTTTTGTCATTAATTTAGTAATCGTACTTATGTCCTTGTTTGGTTTTTTTCTTTTTTTTTTTTTGTCTTGTCATTGTTTTGTTTACTTTTTTTTATATTACGCAAAATTGTTTCTCAGATATTTTTCTCGGCTCGTCGATCAAAATTTTAAACTTCGTTTATATGCTTTTTTTTTTTGCTGTTTTTCAGAATTCTAGAAGTTTTACTTTCTTTTGCTCCTTAATAAAATTCACTTTTTTGGCTCTTCTTTCCACAGTTTAACCATCGTTTGGCGCAGTAAAACCTATTAAAGCTCTTGCGCCAAAAAACTCCAATAAACCAACCAACCAAATAGTGTAAATATGTTGTTATAGTGGACTTAGAGATTCGCGAAGGAGACCAAAAACTAAAGGATACTTTATTTTTCTTAATTTAATGGTTACATCTTGCTATACTGTACTATTAAATTACTTGAATTTTCTTAAACTTTACATACATATTTGGTACCCCCATATTTTGGTGCCCTAGGCCCGTGCCGTATGTCCCCCTGTCTTAATCTAGCCCTGCATGGATGTGACATTTTTATGTACTGCTTTCACATTCTTTCCGAAATTTAAACTTTGACTTTTAATTTTATATATTTGAATTTAAAGAAACATTTTGATCATAATACAAAACGTATCAATTTTCAGAAAAAAAAGTTGTTAGTTCGAAACAAACACGAAACTCGTAAAAATATTTTAAAGAATGCTTTAAAAAATAATACTTAAATCTTACAATACATATCGCTTCCTCGCATCCAAATATGTAAAAATTAAAAGCCCAAGTTTAAAAGTCCGCAAATAAGGAGAAAACATATTCCCATAAACGCCATACCTGCGTAAATGAATCGAGCGTAGTACTTTTGCTTTAGAAATACCTATGCACACATTTTAATGGCAAATGACGACTTGTTTATAGTGCAGCTCTGGTGAGTTGAGCTGTGACCTTGACTATGTTTACCTGTTTTAGGGGAGTTTAGTGAAAAATAGACGCGTTATTGGGGCTCGAATTTTAGTTGGAATGTTTTTGGAAAGCTACTAAGACAGTTTCTCAACTCAACTTAGCGCCAATTACCTCTCCCTATTTTTCCGAAACAGAGGTAGACATTGTCCGAGTCGGAGCTCAACTTCTCAGAGCCGCACAATTCCCTCTTCTGCAGGCGAAAGCAGAAAAACGGCACTTACGTTGAAACCATGTTTAAACCTTCTGATTTAAATTTGTTTTAATAGAACTTCATTGCTATTTAGTTATTCGATATACCTATTTGGAGGATTTTTGACGTTTTAACAGAGCTCTTAACGTTCTATTTAGCTGACAGGTTTTTGTATGGATTTGGTACCTTTAAAAACCTTTAAAAAAGGAGGTTTTTAAAAATTCAAAGTACTCAAATCAGTAGTTTTCAAGAAATACTGAATTTATGTTTCTATGTACATTGAAAATAACTCGATTTCAATGTAAACGGGAGGCCGCATGAATGCATTAAAATGTACGTACAATTTTACGTCCCCCCCCCCAAACACGATTTTCGTAAAACCTCATTTTTTTCTAAGCTCTAGCTCTTTTTTTTTAGCAAAATACTTCACATATTGCTTTGAAAAATTTTCGTCACATTTTTTTTATATGCTCAAAATTATACTGAAGGGAAAAACTTGCATTAGGACTCGGTACTTTTATTTAAACATCTGTTTTTAAGCCCCCCCCCCCCCAAATGATTCTTTTTATTTCAAAAGTGGCTAGATTAATTTTTTATTTCCTTTTACAAAAAAGGAAGTAACTCAAAATTTGGCCTTCATTTCCATTTTGCTCACCCCGAATTAATGTTGAGTTTTTTTTTCAACCCGACCACACGCGGATAAGTGCCTAAGAACGTATTAACACCCGAAATTTCCATTTTGACATTCCCCGAGTTAATTATGACGACTCTTTTCGTGACGTAAGTATGTGCGTATGTATGTCGCATAACTCAAGAACGGTATGTCCTAGAAAGTTGAAATTTGGTACGTAGACTCCTAGTGGGATCTAGTTGTGCACCTCGCCTTTTGGTTGCATTCGAGTGTTTCTAAAGGGATCTTTTCCAACTTTTTTTTTGGGGGGGGGGGAATTGTTGTTAATTTCGATGTATACTCAAGTGGTGTTATAATTTGGCGGACACTTGGCGATATATCGCCTGTCTTTTGGTCGCCAAGTTTTGTCACCAACTTAGAGACAAATTTGGCGATTTGTTTTTAAAATATGGTTTCAATTTGGAGACTGGTGGTGATATTTAGAGAGTAAACTATTGAGTCAC
The DNA here is from genome assembly GCF_026930045.1 of Uloborus diversus. Lineage (NCBI taxonomy): Eukaryota > Metazoa > Arthropoda > Arachnida > Araneae > Uloboridae > Uloborus > Uloborus diversus. The sequence goes on along the minus strand of NC_072734.1, from coordinate 151,790,254 downwards.
ATTAAAATTGCCAATAATGGGAAAATGTTATTAAAGTAGGAATAAAAGGAAGTTATGTGATGCACACATCAGCTCATTTTAATGAAATAACCAGAGTCGCCTAAAACCTCTTCTTCAGTACACTCTTAAATAACTTTTGAAAACGCTGTGAAAATTTTAGATTTCTATTATTAAAACCTTTTAAGAAAAATATGCATTTACTATCTTTTTATGTTTAGCAATTGAAACTTTCGCGCATACAGGGTACCAACTAACGAAATAGCATTTTCATGAACTGTAATTTAGATTTTTAATTGCCATAATTTACTCAAAATTACTTATTTCGCTGCTTAATTTTCATATTTCAATGAAATTTTTGTCTTCTTTATAGGCTTGCTTTGTTCAAAAGACCAGTAAAACAGTAAAATAATTCATGCCAAATACGTAGGTTCTTTGTCGCTTAGATCAAGCATGGCAACAATATGTAAAATGAAGGAATAATCGACACGACTGAAAATCCTCCAAACGTAAAAACATAGACGTGAAGACACTTCAGCGGGCTGGGAAAAATTTTACTATTCGTCAGTGTCACATTACAGTTATTGATGGTTAACATCTAAACAAGTTATAAACAAAATCCCAAACCCTTTAGTGAACAAAAGTAAAAAAAAGTAGACAAAGCACAAACGAGGCAGTGAGAATCAAGGAGCAAAATTAAAAATTTGGAGATAACCAGTGCACAAATGGTAGGTGAACCTCTCCTCTGTCTTGGGTCAAAAGATGGTACTAGTAGCCCTGGTAGGTGCTGCTATACAGCATGATTTAGAAAAAAGAATTTAATGAAAGCCTACCTGGGACCTTACCTTTAAACGCGTTTTCCTCGAAACTTTATAAATACTTGTTACATCCCTTTGCTTCTCACTGCCTCAAATAAGCATTGATTGCAAACCCCAATGCGCATGCGAATAAGCATGTGTTTTGGGATTTCAACGAACGCCTTTTTCAATGCAATGAAGTCTGGATGTAAAGTCATCCGAGCAAAGCAACGAGATGGAGTAAAACACTGTAAAAATAATAATAATCTGAGATTAATGAGACAAAATGAAACCCCTAGAGAAGCAAAATTCATTACTTAACTTGCAGTAAAAAAACAGAAAATCAATAAATTTCCAAAAAAATTCCTATATGGTATGCAATAGGTGCGACACCTTCTTAATAAATTTCATGTTGAAACAAATAATAACAAAAGTAATTGTAATATTTAGAGAACAGGAAAAAAAACAGAATGAAAGGAAAACAACTGACATCATTTAATCGAAGAACAAAACATGTAAACAGAATATTAAAAAAATAATAAATTAAGATTAAAAAAAATGAGATGCCAGTCATATGAAGAAACAGTGAACAAAAACAAATTATCAAAATGGAAGTCAAAGAAAAATACGAAACTGCAGTAAAAGTGTAAACTAAAATAGAATTCGTACTTTGAAAATGAGTTTAATCTTTGAACTCATTAGTTTTAAAAAATATTATTCTTTTTCCGGAGATAAAGCAGTTTGAAATTTTCGCAAAATCGCAAATCAAAACGTCGCGTTGTGTCCAGGTTGCCATCTTTGGCTGACTAGATCTCGAGCAATTATTTTGTGTGTGGGGGGGGGGATATGCCTGTAGCTTATTTTTTCTTTAATTTTACAAACGGTAAAGTCAAATACTGCCGAGACTATGAAGGTAACATTCCAGGAAGAGGGATCTTGAATTCAGATGAACTGTGCCAAATGTTGTTGTTTTTTAAATATGCACAACTTGAAGTGTTTTTACTTCCTTTTACAAAAAAGGAAGTATTGTATTCGCGAAAAAATTTTCACTCGAAAATTGGCCTTATTTTCCATTTTAATCACCCCCGAATGAATGTTGAGTTTTTTTTTTTTTTTTTTTTTCGACCCGATCACACGTGGATGTATGCCTAAGAACCTACAGACACCCGAAATATCCATTTTGACGACCCCCGAGTTGATTACAACGAATTTTCTCGTGACGTCTGTATGTACGTATGTATGTGCGTATGTATCTCGCATAACTCAAAAACGGTATGTCCTAGAAAGTTGAAATATGATACGTAGACTCCTAGTGGGGTCTAGTTGCGCACCTTCGCTTTTGGTCGCATTCTGATGTTCCTAAGATGGTCTTGCCACTTTTTGGTTGGGAAATCACTGTTAATTTCGATATAAACTCAAGTTGTGTTATATTTTGTTGGACACTTCGCGATAAATCGCCAGTCTTTTGGTCGCCAAGATTTATCGCCAACTTGGCGACAAATTTGAAGATTTTTTTTTTAAATTTGGTTTTCATTTGTCCACTGTTGGTGACATTTAGAGGGTAAACAATTGATTCACATTAAAATTGCCAATAATGGGGAAATGACATTAAATTGGAGAAAAAAGAAGTTATGTGATGCACACATCAGCTCGTTTTTAATAGGCACAATTTGAAGAGGTTTTTTAGGGAGGGGGGAGAAAAATATTTAAAATAGTACCCAATTTATGAAGTTCGATGATGTATTATTTAAGTTATAGCGTTCGCACGAAGAAAAAAAAACTTTGATAAATAAGGCATATGCGATTACTTCCTCCGTTGCGTAGTTTAATGTTAAACTCAAATTTGATACGCTGTCTTCAGTTTTAATCTTTAAAAGCCTCATACAATTCCAAGACAGTTGAACTTTCAACATCGAAACACCAATTTTTCATTTATTTGAAAGTTCATGGTATTTTGCAGTTTGAAAGCCGCTCTAGATAATCTTAGAGAACATGAAACATTTGACTTTGGAGGCAATCTTCCTTTAAACCTCTCTAAATCTCTTAGAAGCGAAACAAAAGAAATAAGAACCCAACTTTGTTGTTGTTCAACGTTGGATTTGTTTCAAATCCCGCACTGGAAGCACATCCCGATAAAGGTTGTAAGGCTTAGTTCTTTATTTTTTACCAATAATCCTTTCTTAGCCCCAAAGTGTTTTTTGAATGTGAACAACTGTTTTTCTCAATATTTACTCATCGCTATTATTTCAGTGGAAGGGATATTTCTATTGATATTCTACACTTGATTTTTTTAAACTTCTAAGGCTATTATATTTCTTATGTTCCTTATCTTTTTTGTTTTGATTTATTTCTCTTTTTTTACTTCCATTTACAAAAAAGAAAGTATTGTACTCGCGAAAAAAATTTCACTCAAAAATCGGCTTTAATTTCCATTTTGCTCACCCCCGAATGAATGCTGAGTTAATTTTTCAACCCGACCACACGTGGATTTATGCCTAAATATCCATTTTGACGATCCCCGAGTTAATTACAACGAGTTTTCTCGTGACTTCTGTATGTGCGAATGTATGTGCGTATTTGTGTATGTATGTCGCATAACTCAAGAATGGAATGTCCTAGAATTTTTGAATTTTGGTACTTAGCCTCCTAGTTTTGTCTAGTTATTCAACTGCCTTTTTGGTTGCTTTCGTATGCTCCTAAGGGGGTCTTTCGCCCCTTTTTCGGGGGAAATCATTGTTAATTTCGATGTAAACTCAAGTGGTGTTATAATTTGGCGGACACTTAGCGATATATCGCCAGTCTTTTGGTCGCCAAGTTTTGTCGACAACTTGGCGACAAATTTGGCTATTGATTATTATTTTTCTTTTTTAAATCTGGTTTCAATTTGGCCACTGTTGGTGATATTTAGAGAGTAAATTATTGAATCACATTAAAGCTGCCAATAATGCGACAATGGCATTAAATTGGAGTAAAAGGAAGTCTCGTGAGGCACACATCAGCTCGTTTTTTTTTTTTTTTAAATATTGTTACTATTATGACCTCCCACATAAATTTGTTAAATATTGCAGTTATATATGTACAGAAAAAAAATATCAGATTTTTTACGAGATTTTATCTTGTTAATCTTACTATTAGCAACCACGTTTTAACTACTGTCGTACTCAATGTCAAAAATGTCTTTTTAAAATTATGACAAGATTTGATATTATCAGGCGTTTTTATACAAGATATGTCTGAATCTAATTCCATAATAAAACTTGTACATGCAGTAAAATCCTGTTTCAACTTTTAACAGAGCATATTGGTCATTTTTATCATCATCCTAGATGTCTATCATACAATGTGCTGAAAAATATTTTTAAACAAAGAATACTAGGTATATTTGTAGACAGCAAAATTTTGAGCTCAATTAAGATTTGGGGTTCAAATGTGAGTTAAACTATGGCGAAATGATGAAAAGTCTATAAATAGATCGTCTAAGGACAGATTACCGCGGAATTCGGCCCCTGGTGACTTGATCGGTATATCGTCGAACTGGTAACCGAAGGATCCAGGTTTTGAAGCTAGCCCGTCGAAGATCCTCCTCGTTCGTTAATGGTGACTGGGGCAAGTAAAGAATGTCATGGTCGAAAAGTCCTCCAAGTAAATTAATACTTATGGCGATGCTGGACCAGGGATTGCTCGACTTTTGGTCTGGATCAAAGAAAAAAAAATTCGTCAGGATCCCATCCAACCAGTTAAACCACAAACAATGATAGGTACGGGGACACTGGAGTGTTATATGTTATACCACAGAATTCAGTTACACATTTCAAGAGCCTGAGAAATTTTGGAAACATTTTAATACGTTTTTTGGTGAACTAGATATGTGGACTGAGTCGGATATGCGGAGAGAATCATTTTCAAAACTAGCTGTAGTATGCATTATAAACAACTTGAGAGAGTTATAAATAAAGCTTTCAAAGGCTCTCCAGATTTGAAGAATACAGAGTCGAATGATTATTAACAAATCGAAAATCCATGCATTAGTTTCTCATAAGAAGATGCTATAACAGATTTTGGGCTGTATATAGGAAACTTAGAGCAATGTCACATTAATTCATCATGTTGAAATTCATGTCTGAGATATGAACGAAAAACTTCATAAAAAAATTATTATAAAAAAAAAAGCAGTGAACAACTTTCAATCAGTAAGAACTTGTTAACGCAGCGTAGCTGATCACTTTTACGGAATATGTTTATTCAATTTTGACGCGCGGCCTATTTGTGAGTTCGAAAAAAAGGCTTAACCTCAACAACTTGTCTGTGCACAGCTGATGTCATATTTGCAAGAGTGAGGTAATTTGTATGTCCTTCATTGGTAGTCCAGGGCCAAGTCTAGAACAAGGACCAAGAAGGCAAGGGACAAGGTTGTCATAACAACACGATCTTCAATAAAACTGCGTTAGTATACAGGGTGCTCCGTTTTACCTGCAAGACTTTTATTTTCGCAACCGTTAGTCCTAGATGTATTATACTTCCAATAGCAAAAATGTTCAAAATCATATGCAGAGTTAAGGTATATAAAGTTCGAAGCAAAAATAAAAATCAGCCGAAAAATACAAAATTTAACTTTTTATAGTAGGGGGCCCCAGTTCCCCTAACTAATATTTAGAGAAATACTCTCCATTAAAAACTATTACTGACACAAAAAACTTGACAGTTGTGTGACCAAAACTCAGGAAGATATTCGGCCTTAAAGTTTTAATGGCCCATAAAAATATGACATTGCATCTTATCACCCTTTCAGTGGAATGTCAGGTTGTCGAAGTAAATAAAATAAGTATTTTTATTTTTCCATCCTATTCCAATATAAATGCAAATGTTATACCATGATACGCAAAAGCACACTACAAAACCTCGAACAATTTTAAAAATTACACTAAATTCACACATAATTTTAAATCCTTGTTAACTGATATATTTTCTCCCAAAAATGGGTTATTGATGGCTAGTGTGAAGTGTTGTAAGTCACAGGACGCTACGTTTCATAACTCGGTGAATATTGGTCGTAATAATGTCCAACGTTTTCTGTTGAAATGAGTTTTCAATGAAAAAAATTTCCCTAAAAATAAGTAAGGGGACTTGAGGAACGTATAAAAAATTAAATTTTGTATTTATTTGACTGATTTCACTCTGCATCTGATTTTGCAATTGGAAGCATATAAATCTAGGACTAACGGTTGCGAAAATAAAGGTCTTGCAGGTTAAAACGGAACATCCTGTATACTGCCACAAGCAGGTAAAGAACAGTATTTACATTTTTTTTTCTTCGTTTGTATCAGATATTGTATATTTGCTTTATTGTACACGCTGGCATATTTAGCTTAAAGTAAAAAAAAAATGCCCGAAAAACCTTCTAATTTTAGCATTTTCCCATGTTAGTATTTAATCGAAAACGCGTTTCTTCAAGCATCTCGAAAACACATTTTTGAGTATACTGCTGTTTACATGTCCACGTCAGTATACTATCATGTTAAACCTGTTGAGTTTTTCATTTGAAATTTGTTTTGTGTATTATGTAGAATGTATTACTTCCTTTTACAAAAAAGGAAGTATTGTATTCGCGAAAAATTTTTCACTCAAAAATCGACCTTAATTTCCATTTTGCTCACTCCCGAAATAATGTTGAAGTTATTTTTTTTCGACTCGGCCACACGTGGATATGTGCCTAAGAACCTAAAGATGCACGAAATATCCATTTTGACGATTCCCGAGTTAATTACGACGAGTTTTCTCGTGACATTTCTATGTACGTATGTATGTATATGCGGATATGCGAATGTGTGTCGCATAACTCAAGAACGGTATGTCCTAGAAAATTGAAATTTGGAACGTAGACTCCTAGTGGGGTCTAGTTGTGCACCTCCCCTTTTGGTTGCATTCAGGTGTTTCTGAAAGGGTCTTTTGTACCTTTTTGGGGCGAAATCGTGGTTAATTTCGATGTAAACTCAAGTGGTGTTATAATTTGGCGGACACTTGGCGATATATTGCCAGTCTTTTGATCCCTAAGTTTTATCGCCAACTTGGTGACACATTTGGCGATTTTATTTTTAAAATCTGGTTTCCATTTAGCCATTGTTGGTGATATTTAGAGAGTTAACTTGTGAATCGCATTAGAATTCATTTTTCTTTTTTTTTTCTTGCGTTTGCGTCAGCTATTGTATATTAGCTTAATTGTACAAGCTGGCATAATTGGCTTAAAGTATAAAAAAAGCCCGAAAAAAGCGTTTATTTTTAGCACTTTCCCAATGTTAGTATTGATTAAAAAACGCGTTTCTTCAATCATCTCGAAAACACATTTTTGAATATACTACTGCTTACTTGCCCAAGGTAGTATACTATCATATTAAACCTGTTGAGTTTTTTAATTGAAATTTTCTTTTGTGTATTATGTAGAATGTATTTTTATTTTATCACGGAAACAGACGTATAAATTGTTGCACAAAATAACGTAAAAAGTCCTAAAATTTGTAAGATTCATCTTTCAATGCAGAAACATTTGGAAGAACCTGGATAGTATTTCTATGTAATTCAATTAAATTTGGAAGATTTCCAGAAACAATATTATTGATGACTGTTGGCTCAGTCACAGACTTATCTCATGAGAAATGCTGCAAATATCTTGTGATTGAACAACAATAGTACTTTTAAAAATAGTAGAATGATATACATTGAATACATTAAAATGTACTATGGAAATTGTCGTACAGTGAACACACCTAAAAATATCGTTTAAAAAATTTCGAAAGTCTATGCTGTATTACTAGTGATACATTAGCAATTTCCTTTATAGTAAACTGTTAAAGAAGTATTCAGAAATCAATCGGAATACGAATAAAACAAATGTATTATACAGGCTATGTAAATGTAAATTGGTCACTTAGATTTTGTATCATTCTTATGCTGTTGGTATTTTACATTGTTCAGCTGTATTTGATCATCTGTATTTGCATATTGTTTATCTTTATGCATTTTGTTCGTCTGTTAGATATGTGGGCAAATGGCGGAACTGTTGTGATTAACACAGCGGTTGTGATGGCGGAACGGTTGGTTTACCTGTCCCTTTAAACAGGTAAACCATTAGGTGGTAAATAAGAGGATTAAGGGATCATATTGTAACACTGTATTAAATCTTTTATGCATTGTAAGCTTATGTGAAATTATTAAAAACTCATAACTAAATATCATGTAACATTATAAATACTATGTATACTAAATTATAACTATCGGTGGAGTTAAAAAAAATCTTCTTATTCTGCTTTCCAGTTAGTCCAAAATTCTATTTATTGTGTTAATCGAATTTCTAGATCTCTTTAAGCAGAGTAAAGTAGCACGCTTATGAGTTCCGCAGTAATTGTATTCTAACATTTTTCTCACCATAAAGAGAAGCAACGTCTCTCCCAATTACTTTTCACTTAATTGAAAAATATTTTATGAACAATAAATGCCAGAGTCTGCAATACAGAAAATACCTTCGGGACACAAGATAACAAAAACAGTCCTAACATCTTTTGTTTTTCTCGTTAAAGCGAATATAAACTTTCATTGTTTGAAAGATTGGAAATAAAATTTCATTCGCATTGAAAGTATGATGTAATTAAACACCTGTGTTTTTTGTTTTGAATTGTGAAGTAAACGAAGGAAAACCTTATATTTTAATTAAAATTTGAAAGAAATTGTGGCGCAGTCCTGCTAAGGGAAGACATCTTAAATTTGTGTGTCGTTTAATTCTAAAATTTTAGATAAGTTGCTTCAAAAAGAAAAAAAAACATTACAAGCTCTATGCTGTTTATCAACATTTATATCAGTATATAATGTTTTTGGGACAAAACTAATTGTTAGGCGTGCTTAATAGAATACAGTCGAACCTGCTGATTGGAATATCGAATAAAAGAACATCCTGCTTATTTTAATAAAATTTCAGTGTACTACACCGTTCATGCGTGTTATTTTTATCCCGGATAATGGAATATCCCGCTTAATAGAATTTTTTTTCGTGGCGTATTGCTTATTTCATTAAGCGGGATCAAAGATAGCCAATTTTCCCTAAAAAATAATTATAATAAGCGGGATTAAAAATGTGCGCATAAGAGGGGTATGAAAATTCGTTTGTCTAAAGTTTGGAGGCATTTTAATAAATATATACAGGGTGTTCAAGTTTTAACCTGCAATACCTCTATTTTCGCATCCGTTCGTCCTAGTAGCATACTTCCAATTGCAAAAATGTTCAAAAAGAGATGTGGAGTTAAGATATTGATAGTTTAAAGCAAAAATAAAAATGAGCCAAAAAATACAAAATTTAACTTTTTATACTAGCCCTAGATCTCCCAACTTATATTCAGTGAAATAATCTCCATTGAAAAATAATTTCAACACAAAAAAGTTTGACATTATTACGACCAATATTCACCAAGATAAGAAACGCAGCGTTTGGTGACTTACACCACTTTACATTCACTGTCAATAACACCTTTTGGGGGAAAATATCGCAGTTAACAAGGGTTTAAAACTATGTGTGCAAGAGTGTGGTTTTTCAAATTGAATGAGATTTTGTAGTGCGTTGGCATATTGTTTGCATTTATTTTTGAATAGAAATGAAAAAAATAAATGCTTTTTTTTTTTTTACTTCGACAACCTGTCGTTCTTCTGAAAGAGCGATAAGTTCCAATCTCATCTTATGTATGGTCCCTTGAAACTTTGAACAAGAATATATCTTTATTCTGGTCACACAAATGACAAAGTTTTCCTGTTCGTAATATCTTTCAGTGGAGATTATTTCCCTAAATATAAGTTAAGGGACCTAGGGCCCGTATAAAAAGGTAAATTTTGTATTTTTTGACACATCTTTATTTTTGCTTCAAACTTTCAATATCTTAACCCTTCATCTGATTTTGAACACTTTTGCAATTATAAGTAAGCATCTAGGACTAACGGTTGCAAAAATAAAGGTGTTGCAGGTTAAAGCGGAACACCTTGCATAGCTGAAATTAATTTCAGAAAAAAAAAATCGCCTCATATTCTAAAAAAAAAATGTTTCTCACGTAGTTTCTCGTATGAATCAATAAAGAGACAACGAGCGCAAATAAACTTTCCCGCTCTTTAATATACTCCCCAGCACATCAGAGGAAACATTCTCTGGAACCTATTTCACACCTGATTTGTTAGCGACATACTTTTTTGTTCTGGAAAGAAAGTGAAGGAAACTACGTCCAGCTAAGAACACAGTGTGGAAATGTTACCAAAATACGGCAACGAAAAGAGAAAAAGAATTAGAATGGTGAATGAATTCCATCACATTTATCCGTCGCAAAAGTAGTTTGTTTGGGTTGAAAAGATCTTACGTTAAACTAAGTGTTTTCATTTTAAGTTGCACGAGGGAAAAACTTGAAACATTAACATGCAGTTTTTTTTTCTAAAAACAAATGTTTTTTCATTAGTTTTTTTTATTTTCCTTTTTTTTTTTTTGTTCCTAATTAGGCTTTCGGGATTACAATGGTTCACTTTAAAGCATTTTAACAACTTCACTTTTGATTGTGCTGTTACATTGTTTAGAAGTAAGGTGTGCCATCACCTTTTTTGTGGTATCGTTTATTTTGCGGCAATAGCAATAATTTTCAATTGAGTTTAAACCATATGTATTTTTTCTCTGTAAGGAAAAGCAAAAAAAAAAACTTCCTTTCCTCTTAAATTATTAGTTGCAATTAGGGTGAAAATTTTGTCCCAAATTAGTTGCTGTATTGAAATTCTTTTGTAGTAAAAGTTGAAACTGATGATTTTATTTTTAAAATGTCAGATATTTAAGGGTGCTATGCTATCAAATAGCAACAATTGCTATCCTTCCCGCTTTCAAAAAGAATCTAAGGGGACGTCCACAAATAATGTCACGCTTTGAGGGGAGAGGTGGTTCGAAAAATTGTGTAGGTTGTGACAAGAGGAGAGAGGGGGTAACAATAAATGTGACATCATGCATTTTTAAAATAATAGGTTAATAAAAGAAAACCGTGATATGTGACATAAAAAGGGTGGTGCGTTACTTTTTGTGACAAAGAGGGGAGGGTGTCAAAGAACTTGAAAAAAGTGTGACATCACAAATGGGTAATGGGTGTGGGTAATTCACAAAAGAGAAGATATTTATTGTCCGTATAAACATTCAAAATAATTTGACAGGATTTCTAAAAAAAAATTGTGTTTTAGATTTATTTTATTTGTGATTATTCTTTTTTTGAATAAAAAAAAAATCCTACTTTTTATTATAAAGCACTTCAAAACTAACGGATTAAAAGTGTGAATTGTCATTAGCATGGATGTCCCCAGCAACTGTGCTCATTATTATATTCTTTGTCGCGTAGTTTTTGTAATCTTAAACAGCATCGTAAATGAAACGATATGTGAATAACTCTTCACACATACCTAAATAACAAATTTTAAATAGATTGCTTTAATTGTTTTAATTTTCTTGCGAGTTAGGATACAATTTTCATGGTTCTTCGTTCATTGTGAGGTGCACAATACCTTTTATCTGAAGTTCATTTTTTTAGAGGATAACACAACTCGATGTACTTCAGAAGGGTGGCGTCGAAAAGTGTTTTAATGAAGGATAGTTGACAATTGATTCTTCTGAAAAATACAGCATTCGATTTCAATAAAATAGCTCTTGAATAGCTTACTGAATTCGATAAACAAGAAATTTTAAATGCTTAATTAACAATAATTGATCTTTGCTACGTTCTTGGAATTTCGGTATTAGATTTTAAGATATACACATTGACATATTATTACTGTTATGTGTAGTTTTAACAATCAATTTAAAATCACGCACTCCAATAAGGTTGAATAGCGACACAAAAAGTAGTCCTGTTACAACTGCGCAATTAAAGTGTGGTTATGCGGAAGCCTCATAAATGAAAAGCAATTTCAGCCCCATTACGTCTTAGAGTAAGTTCAGAATAATAAAACGTTAGCTCCTTTATTTCGCGTAAAATATCCCTGTCGGCTATTAATGAATAGAGATATCTACTGTTGTGAGCATAAAAGACGATTTCCGTAAAAATTTTTGCTTGTGCTGATTTGTAAGGCGAAAAGATGGTGATAAAATTTTAAGTGGAGGTTCCTTGCTGGAATAGATCATAAATTAGGTAGTGATTGAAAATGAATTCACGTACGAAGATGTTTTAAGAGTAAAGCATTTGTTTGCAAAATATTTTTATTTATTTCTTTTTTCAGTGTTATAAAAATATTTTTAAAACATTCGCTCGTGAATTCTTAGTTTCATGCGGAAAGGTTTCCATTTTAATTTATGTAAATATAAAAAGAGAAAAAAAACATTTTTTGGACTCAGCGTGTGAAAAGCATTTCTTATACGAAAGATCGTTATACAGTAACATGTTTCAAAAGATTTCATTTGAAACCAGCTGCGTCGGCTTTGCACGGTCCACCTCGAAAATAAAAGTTATGTCAAGTGACGCGTGTTCAACAGTCACGGTTAAACAAAAAAAAAAAAAAAACAGTAAAATTTTGCGACAGATTGAGGAAAAATAACCAAATCGTAAACATTTTAAATCTCCTATAACAGGAAAAACCTTTAAAACAAAAACCAGAATTTCGCATGTTACTATTCGAGAAAAAAAATGGCAACAGATCTTACGTCTCAATGATTTTCTGCATGCTACAAATTTTAATAAAATTCATTGTTACGGAAAGTTGAGATAGAGCACTGAAAAATAATTTGAAGAGAGGAAAGCCTTCGAAAAATAGGGATATTCTGTCTAAGTCGAAGTGTCATAGTTAATATAGTTTTTAATTGATATCTCCGCTAATTATTATCGGAGGATTATGTTAGATAGCCAAACATAAAGACGGGAAGATTACAAATCCATCAATACCTGGTTCGATGGTCAGTTTACTGGCGTACAGGAGAAGTAACTTGGACATAAATACATACGTACATAGGTACATATGTTCAGTTTTTAATTATATAAGATAATTTGGATATGGTTGCACGTTTGGAATAAGGTTTGGATTAAAAATTGACCAACAAAATGTGTTTATGCTACATGATAAAGTGGGCAAAAGTAGTCTATATGTCTCAAAAGACAGAGTTGATGAGTCAAGCAGAAAGTCACGTTACGATAATGAAGAGTCTTTATAGTTTTAATATGATGTTTTGGTTTTTAATCGTAAAACAGTTACGAAAGGCAACAACAATATTTTACAAATTTTATTCCACTGTGATTTCAAAATGCTGTACAACAGACATTTTTTGCGAAAATTTTCTGCAAACATTTAGAAGTGACTACCTCCTTTTAAGTCTCTTACTGTTGTAGTAATAATCAAATAAAATCGAAAAAAATATATTAAAATTAAGAAAAAATATGTTTTAATTTTGTGTTAAAGCCGCAACTCTTTCACGTTTTGAAAACTTTTTAATTTGTCGTGTAGAAAGTCTCTGCTAATAATGGGTAAAAATGTGGACTATTTATCAATTTAAAGCTAAAAAGCACATCAGAATCAGTTCACTATGCCTAAAACACGCAACCATTGCGACTTGGGTTTTTGGCAGCTTTTTAATTTATTATTGGCGAGGAAACTTTCACGTAACTATTTGATAAAACCCTGGTTAGATTTAAGATAACATTCGGGACACATTTTGCTGCTGCCCAATAAACGAATTATCGATACTACATTAAAACTCTTTTTATTGCATCTGAGAAAAATGGCTGTAAAATTCAGTTTTAAATACAACCCGGAAACAAAGCCGAATAAATTGCCTAATTACGGAAATTGAATAACCAACAATAATTTCCCTAAACGCAAATTTCTGCCCGCCGACGTTATTTGCGTAGTAAAACTGTTCCATAAAAATGTTCTCCGATAATAATTTATGGAACTGCAAACTAAGTTCGTCCGAGATTCATCAACGCCTCGTAGCCACGGGGCAGATCATGTGTCCCGATAAGAAGATCGAATTTTCGAGAACGGCTTCTAGGATGACATGTATTTAGAAAGCCAAATATTGGCCGTATGCCAAGAAACACGTGCCGAGTCTATTGGTTATTTGTTATTTCCGATGCTTAAACAGACTGGATTTTGCAAGTAACTTTTTGGAAGTAGTAGAATACGCAAAAGTTTTTTTTATTTTTTTATATTTTTTTCCCAGGGTCCATTTGCGGCAGTGAGAAGCAAAGGAACCTAAGTGCCAAAATTTAAAATTTGGCGGTAACCAGTACAAATAGTAAGTTAACCCCTTATATGTCTTGGGGCTACAGATAGTAGTAGTAGTCCTGGTACACAGCACTGGTATACAGTATGATTTAGAAAAGTGTTTGATGAAAGCACATGGGGGTCGGAACTTTAAAAGCGTTTTACTCGAAACTTGAAAATGTTGACTTACATTCTTTTGCTTTCCATTGCCCCATTTGAATTATACAGTAACTTATCTTTTAAATCATTTTATGTGTTTTTGACATAACCTTTTTTTTTTTTGCAATGGAATTCATACGTAATTTGAAAAATTCCAGTTAAACAGTTAAAAATATGTATTTTTTCTTCTTGTTTCCTCCTTCTAAGATAAAAATCCTTGCCACAGTGATCCGAAGCAGAAGTCCAAAAACTATTAGTTGTAGCATGCAATGTCAAAAAAACAAAACCATAGCCATGTTTCTTACCCCAGTTTCTCTAAGTTTAGCTTTAAACCAAAGAATTCTCCTACAATTTAATTAATATACATAAACAAAATTCTAAAATAAATGAGAAAAATCAAAATGAAGTTTTCAATAGAGGATAATACCATCCACATGAATGACAAAAAATATAAGTAAATCTGAACGTAAAATATTATTGCTGACCACAGTAGAAGTTTTAATCACAACAATCTGACGGTACATAACTTATGACTTCAGACATGTCTACCCCGTAAGAACTGCTTTTCCTTCACAATATTCGTATTTTTATTCAACGAGAATTTTTTCTTCTAATCCCGAAAGATAGAAATTCATGAAATAAAATAGAATTTCCACAAAACCTATTCAAAACTTCCGTTTTGAAGAACATCCCACTTTCAAAGGTAAATACCTCTTTTCGAAAATAAAATAAATAAGCCAATGGAATTTCCTCACACGGGAAACTATATTTTATGATGCGGCTAAAAAACAGTTTCAGCAAATCTTTGACGAAAATATATTTTTTTTTACTTATAGTTATAAGAAAGACATCTGGTACCCATATATTATGTTTAAATTTATATAGTCTTTTACTCCTTCTGGTAAGGCTGGAGTAAATACGTCTATGCTTTTGATTAAGATTTATATTTAATTCTATTTTTTAAGGTTTGCTTTACAGCTTTAGAGTACGTAATTTTGATCAATTCTCTTGAGAATTATCGGGAGATAAAAAAATTTTATAACATATTTTGGCCATAAATCCTCCAAGAATTCATGATAACTTTAAAAAGTGACAAAATTTCTATCTTTTGACACAAGTATTAAGAAAATATCTCATGTTTTCCCCTGGATTCCTTAAAAATAAGCCATTTTGAAAGTTTAGTAACGATAAATATAAATCAGGTTTGAATACTATTAGCCGGTTTCTCGTCGAAAGATAAATGATGGAGTTAAGATATTGTTAAATAGAGCTTTTAATGTCATTTAATGTTTTTTTTTTTTTTTTTGTTAATGCGACGAAAAAATAATATTGAGCTTGTAGTGACTTTTTGTGACCCTATTTGTTGAGTTAGAAGAATTTTCTTACTTTACCGGAACTTTTGCATAGACATGGCGCCAAAATTTTTAAAAAATCTCCACGACTACATTTTTGTGATTCAGAGATTTTTTGAAATATTGTAATTTATTAGTTCTAGACCAAATTAATCGAATTTTTACGGTTTCGAATTAAAAACCAGAGTGTTGATTACACTCCCATCGTTTGTAAATACATTTATATTATTCCTCATTTATCCATGACGGTAAAATAACGTTTTTTTTTTTTTTTTTTGTATTTTTTTTTTTTTTTTTTTTTTTTTTTTGTTTTATTCTGCCAAATATAATGGTTTTGACTTATAAGTTGATATAAATTGCACATAAAGTAATTTTCAAATTTTTATCCTCAAAACGTGATGCTTTAGAAATTTATTCAGCAGTGCTAATATTGAAAATAAATGAAAAAAAAAAAACATTTTTTATCGGTTTTTGCTTGTTACAAAGAACAGAAATGAACAGATATTAAAAAAAATATTTCATCAGATTTCAATAGGCACACATATAATAATACACGATATTATTATCATCTATATACTCGTATTCTATTTATTATCATCATCTTTGTTGTTATTATTTTTATTGTTTTTATTATTATTAATTTATTATTTTTAATATGTTGTGCAGAAATGTTTAAAGCAACCCGAAATAGTTTTAATACTTAGTCTAAAATGAATTTCTAATATACAATATACTTGAATCCTCCTAGAGAAATATTAGACCGAAATTATTCTTGACGTTCAACCTTTAACATTTTTCTTTTCATTCATATCTTACGATTCCAAATTTGTAGCGAAAAGAATTTTGCTCTGATATTTTATATCTTTTTCACACACTTGATTTATTGGGTCGCCATACGTCTTAATCTTTTTTTGCTTCATCTAATGTCTTCGTGAAAAATTTAGAAATATAGGAAAAGGTAATCATCTTTAAGATACATTTTTGAATTCTTCTTCAAGATCGTATGTCAGTGAAAAAAAAATCTAAGCTTTATTGTTATTCGAAAATGTGTGTTACTGTAAGAATTCTTTTCTTGGAAAATGAAAATCGAATCGCTATTTTCTTTTTAAAGTACTTTTTGCTTCAGAGATATAAGAAAAGTGAGAAAGCATTTGATATATTTTGCCTAACAATTTGGTTGGCTAATGTATATACGTTACTAATGTTGCCCATGAAGAGAGTTAAACTTTAAAATAATAATGTTCATTGCATTTTTTAGTATAGATGTGCCCTGTTAGGAAGTAATGATAATAGTTTCTTGTTTTGTTTATTTCGACAAGCTTGATTGATATTTTTACGGATGTAATGTACAGATTTCAACAAAAATTGGTATACAGGTCGACCTTAAGAAAAATTAGCGACGATTAGATTTCATCAACAATTGCTCTAATAGTGTTTCCAGCTGACAGTTCAAAATGCATTGTATTCAGATAAAGCTACGTGATGGCCAGAACATACTGGTTGAGAGTAAATTTCGACTATCAGTTTTACAACGAACTCGTAGTTTTTTTTTTTTTTTTCACGTTCAATATAAACCAAACGAATAAACACATATTGATGAGTCTTCAACTCTTGAGCAAATCTTTAAGGGGTGTTAAAAGGTAGGATAGGAATACGTCTGCAGCTGTAATACAGGCATCGCAACGACAAAGACCTCACTTTTGAAATAACAAGCCTTTTTGACAAATTTTAATTATCACTCCATCTGTGTTACGGCGTGTGTGTTACAGCTGCTACACACTGTAATTTTGAACAACTTCCCGAAACCTTTCTTAAAACCTAAAATGCTGTGCAAAATCGTCTTTGTGTAATAAATTTGTGTCTTATTTTGCATTCATCAGTTTCTGGATTTGTGTGCATGTACCGTGTCAGCTTAGCGTCTGGGACCATATGAGGCAGTGAGAAACAAAAGGACGTAAGTGGACATTTTCTAGTTTTGAATAAAACAACTTTAAAGATAGATAACATTCTAGTTAGACTTTCATTGATTTTTTTTTTCTAAATCATGCTATACAGTGTACAGCAGCACCCACTAGGGTTACCAGTTCTATCTCTTTCCCCAAGACAGAGGAGAGGTAGGCCTTGGGTTCCCCTACTGTTTATACTGGTTACCTCCAAATTTTTAATTTTGCCGCTCACATCCCTTTGTTTCTCACTGCTTCATATGTTCCGTATGACTTAATTCCTATCCTCCCCTCTAAAATATTTTAAAATTGTTCCCAATAGTTTAGATTCACTCTGTATAGATTGCACATATATTTAATTTATAACTCTTTTATTTCTAAATGCTCACAAGTTAGCTTATGTCTACAAAACCAAAATTTAATTATTATTCTCTGCTCAAATGCAACACTCTTAATTTAAATACGAACTCTGTTCGTGAATTCCATTGTTCTCCATCTCGTTGGAATTAAACTTTCATTTTCATCAGTGGGGAGGAAGAAACAAAAGGCATGAGGGCTATGGCATTTGCGACTTTCTGATCGATATTTAAAATAAGAATATCTCCAATGCGAACACAAAGGCAGGTTTGAGAGCTGCTTCATAAGAATAAAGAGTCTGACACTTTTGTTTCGTTCAAGGAATCTCGGAATTTTAAATAGTGGAATTTAGATTCGAGTCAGAGACAGACATTCCGAGAGGGCTTTATTGATAGGTGTTTTTTCTTCCAGTTAATATTTTGTTTTCAAAATATAGCATGAAGTCTGTAATTTGAAATTTTAGAAAGAGATACTGTGCGGTTTGAAATAATTTATGATTTTAAACAAAATAAAGTTGCTCAGGAATTTTTCGATTAAGTATTTTGTTTAACATGAGTCATTTCAATTCCCACATGTTTGTGTAAGTAGAAGAAGCTGAAGACGTTTTAATTTCACATTTTGTTATTAGCCTTAACACTGCGTTCGCGAGAAAGACAGACTAGATATAAACAAAGACATGCGCCATCTAGACTTTAAATTGATAATTAACCTCGCTGTTTCGAATTATTATCAATGCTACGTTCACTAGAAAAGTAGACTATTTGTAAACAACGAAATGCGCCATTTGGCGACGTGAATCACATGTTTGGCTTGAACAAGAACAAATTGATGCCAATAGACGGCAAATGTAAGTTGGGTTTTGAGTGTTTGTGTTTTTTCTATTTTCTGATTTAAAGAAAAAACCCTCAAAATTAGCATGGTGACAAATTAGCAGACAAGCATTTTGTTTACTTTCGGTCGATCATTTCTATGAATAGACTATGATGTTGTCAATATTTACTCTCCGTATTCTCCTCCAATTCTTAATACAACAGAAAATAAATGAATAACTTGTAAGTAAGATGTGTAGTTTTTTGAGAAACTTCAAGCGAAATAATTATAGACGTTTTCATTGTTATATTATTTGGTTTCATAAACGTAGCCTTTAAAATTATCAGATCTTTATTTTTGAAATAAACAGTAAGTTGAAGTAAAATGCTTTCATTAAAACTAGAATCTACTTTCACTATAAATTTCAGCCAATATTGTTTAGACAGAATAAAATATATTTAATGTACTCACTTAGGTACTAATCAGTAAAGATGTTAACTAAGTGCACTAAAATATAATCGCATTTGCTGGAATATTTTTACCGAAGGAGCTTGTTTCTTTCAGGAGAGAGAGAAATAACATAAGCTGAGGCAGTTGGGGAGACTTGAAGTTTTCGCCTAAAATTTCTAGCATATTATTTAAATTCATATTCAAGACCGTCATTTGCAAAAGTCAATTGCTGCCCCCCCCCCTCCTTCTCTTTTTGAAACTTATAATTTACATATACAGTCGAGTCCCGAGGAATGCGTTCCAAGACCCTTCGCGTAAGTTAAAATTTCGCGTTGTGGAACAAGGTTAGTTTAGGAATTTTTTTAAAGCATACCCAATTGCTTCAGATAATTGTAAGCAGCCCTCAAATTGTTTCAAACCATTTTTTAAACTATACATTACAGTATCTTTTAAAAAGAACGGACTTTTTTCTGTATTTTAGAAAAAAAAATGTTATTATTTAACATAAAATACTGTTAAGGAGCACAGAATCAATGATCAATGCGGGGGAGAAACATAAAATAAAGCAGTATGTTTCTTACAGTATGTGCACTACAGCATTATAATAGCACTGAACAGTAGATATAGTATGTATATTTATAATTTAAAAATGTGAAGAAGGTTTATGCAGCTCGATCAGACTGTTATCAGTCGTCTGACAGCGCATGTACATCAGGCAACTTGTCATAGTCTAAGATCCCACTAGGCTTGACCTACCCTCATCGAGTTTCAAAAGTTGTTACCATAGATGACGAGCATAAGTTGTAAATAAAACACGAACGTAAGAATTTCTACCTCTTTCACGTGAACTAATCAGAGTTATCAGGGGTTGAAAGGTGCCCAAAATTAAAACATTTGCTGTCATTGAGTTTGTAAAAATTGTTATTATAAATAAACGGTAAAAGTTGCAAACGAAGCGCTTAAGTAAGGTTGCCTACCTTTATCATGTGACCTAATCAAGATTGCCAGGGGCTAAAAAGTGCCCAAAAAGCAGTAAGTTACCCTCATCTAGTTACCAAAAATTGTTGCCATAAATGAAGGGTAAAATCTGCAAAGAAAACGTTAAAGTAAGGTTGCCTATCTTCTTCCGGTCCCTAATCAGGGTTGTCGGGGGTTAAAAGGGGCTCAAAAATTAATAATTTTTCCTCATCAAGTTTCCACTCATAAAAGAATGTAGTCAAAAATATTGCTAAACCGATGGTATAGGGTTGTCCTATCAAAAGTGGTCCAATCATAGGTTATCGCTATTCGAAATTTCAATAACTGAAACTTCGCGCCCCGCGACTCTTTTCCAAAAATTTTATGAATTACAAAAATACTTCTCGCTTTCAGCAGGGTTTGCTTGAAAGCGAGTCATGCTACCATAAAACTAACATTTCACTAACCAAATATTTCTAATCCCCTCGCTAAACCAGAGTTCCCGTTAAATCAGCGTTCGTCATAAGCACGTTTGACAGTAATTAAGCTTCAAATTCGTCATTGCTTGACTCTAATAACTATTTTCATATATTAAAGATGCTGATGCAATCTTTTCTTTTTCATGCGAACTAGAAAATGTTGCAACATTTTTAGTGCATATAGATAGGTATGTTTAAGTCCTCAATAATAGTAACCTCACCCTCTCGTGTTTCAATGCAGCCGCAGCTGTTTTGAGAAGTACCAGTTATTAAAAAGCTTAGAGAAATAGTTCAGCTAAACGCATCAGACAATTGGTTGCAATGCGAAGGAATACGTGGCAAAATTCAGACTCACCATGAGTGCTTGGCAGAACATTCCATTAAAATAAACCCTAAATATTTGTCTAATCTGCAATGTGGATCCCATGAATTCAGAACACCTTAAGTGTCCAGGCTTAGATCCAGAGGCTCAGAGACTTGGTGAAATACCCAAATTATATTGGACAACCAGAACTCTAATGAGCACTAATTGATTGAATTCAACCCCTCTCCCTTAATTGTATGTTCATTTGTGCACATCTTTGTTTATCCTGTTTCCTTTTAGTATTTCTGTTCCTTGTGTTGCATTGAACCAGATATTCATAGATTGAATTTTGGTTGGCGCATGTAACAGCAACTATTTTGCAATGCTTTTGACAGACATTTATTCTAAATACAGTGGAACCCCAATTTTACGTTTTCCGCCTGACTAAATATAAAAGATGTAGCAAGCGGTTTAACAAACTCGGGAATGGGGTTTAAAAATCTTGCCATTTTGTTTGAAAATAGACAGTTACCTAATGAACTGAAAGGGAAAGTGTAGTTCCTTTTGTAAAAATGTTTTTCGTTTTGAGCATTAAGTTCATTTATAGCACATTCCACTCTTACAGTTTTTATTCTTTAAATCCCTTAATCAGCTGTGAGGACACCCTCTATTATTTTTCCTGATTTTCATCGTCTTCATTGTTATTTTCAGTAGTAGGAATTACTTACTTAATCCGATAATTACTTTATACTTACTTTATCCGATTTACTTAATCCGATATTGAAGGAATTCGTGAAGTGATGAAACGATGCATACGTTACCAACTTCTGGAAGATTTTCAAGAAGACTGATAGCAGTTCAGTTCCTCAATTATCGTAAAGGAAGGTTGCCTAGGAAAGGAGTATCCTCCGATTGTTCAAATGATACCACGAAAACAGCAAAGAACGCCTCAGTGGCTTTAAATAGATTTAAAGCAAATTTATTTTGAAAAAAAAAAAAACTTGTGTGAGTCGTTTAGATGGAGAACGATTTTGATCTGCTTGTCGAAAAGCGTATTAAGCGGAATTTTTGAATAAAGATAACGTAAAATTCGGAATATTTTAGTATTATCAGTATAGAGAGAGTCATTTTCACGGACCAAGAGAAAATGACGTCGGAAGTGGAAAATCATATAAAACGGACGAAGTAAAATCGGGGTTAAACATAAATGCGTATCCAATTTCGTTGCTCCTTATTTGTATACTGAGCTTAGCTGCGTAGAAATGGAAGTTTCTCCAGATGGTATACTATATTTTTACAAAGTGACTCACTCCAAAAATTGTATTGCAATATAGTTTTTGAAAGAAAACAACATAAGAAAGTCGGTGCTAATAGGTTATGATTGGATTATAATTAAAAACGCTACAACTCATTAAAAACTTTTGAAAATTTAAAAGCATTTGAAAAAAAAATCAAGGTAATAAATATTACAATAGATTTTCACTACGAAATTAATTAAAAGTAAATTGTTAAAAACTAATTAATTATCTGAAGGAGAAAAAAACAAAATTTTTTAATCCCTTTGACTTTTTTCTTAGTTTTATATTTGTTTCTTTATTGCATCCTGGAATATAAAATATTGCTTTAACTTTGAAAAAATTTGACTAAAGTGCATTGAGATGCACATTAAAGCTATTATTAGGATCTACACCTCCTCTTTTGTGGGAGTAAAAATGATCGACATAAAAACACAAATATACTCCAAATTATAACATTTTTTTAAAAAAAATATATTTTTGCTTTAAATGACATAATGAACAGATTTTTGAAAAGCATATATCTTTCCAAAACCCTTTTACTGTTACCTAATATTGTTTACGCTGCCAAAAAAAGGAATGAAATATGCTTCCAAACATTTATCAAGACGACAAAGCTAACACGAACTTGGACATTAATTACCTTTTGCGCCGTCGAGCTCAGTTAATTAAACTGTACTTGAAGATTCTCATACATGGAAAAACTCCAAGAAAAGAATTGTCAAGACACGTTTTTTTCTCACTTTAACTTAATATATGCCAAAATCGATTTTTTTTTCATCCCTTTTGGGCAAATGTCGTAGAAGTAAGATAAAAAAATATGAAATATATTGTTTGAATGTAATGAACTGTGAAAGCTTATTTTTAATGGGAAATAGGTTTTTTTATAATTGATAAATTATACTGCATTTCTTGCAATTGCTGAGGCATTACTTTTTAACTTAAACACAAATAGTCGATTTTTGGTACCAAGAAAAAGCCTATCATTATTTATGTGCTTTTTTTATCGTCACATTTTCTACTTAATTTTTTTACTCCTTGTTTTGGGCGATTTCGAGGATATGTTTGTAATGGGTTATTTAATAGCAGGAAAACGTTTTATTAGGTATTATGTTCCTCAATTCTCTGCAGTTATGTTATTTAGAAGGAAGCATCTATTATTTAAAATATTCTAAGCATTTTATTTCTTAATTTAGATAAATGGTCCGCAATTCAATTATTTTGTTTCTATGAGTTTCTTTTTTCTCTTTAATTTAAGGTAATTCTTTGTGATATTTATTTGTTTACCCTCCATGGCAGTTAATGCAATATTTTCTTCAGTGACAGTGTAAAGCGTAGTTTTGCAGAATATAATAAAACATTTCTCAATAACATTCAGGCAAGTTCTTTAGTAAGGTACAAAACAAAAGAAACATCTGGCTTAAAAATAAAATAATATAACTTAAGCATTAAAACTATAAAATACATATTCTCACACTTGTATATAAATACAAATTATAATTAAAAGAAAAAATTTTAAACAGTAAAATATATTCAACAGTAAGAGGATGTTTCGGAACTGAGCATGACTTTAGTTTTGAGATTATTTAAAATTAATAGAAATCTAATAAATGACTTAACAATTAAATTTAATACAGAAAACAGGAGAGGGGTGGGATCTCCGTGAAAGAAAAGCTAGTGATAAGTTTGAGACATCTGATTTCTAGTTTCGAGGGTTTTGTTTCTTTTTTGTAAGTTTAAGATATTTCTTTGGTTAATTATTTAACTGCTATTATTTTAAAATCATTCGAAAATAAAGTTATACTGAGTTGCAGGACACCTCTCGCTACTGGATATACTTGCATTGAAAAAGTACATACTCTTTGCATATTGTCTCGAAAATCAATAGAAACTACGCTCCCCCCCCCCCCACACACACGGATACAATTCGATAAAGGTATTGCATAACAATGATTGTTGTATTTACTTGAAGGCAAATCTGCATTACAGCTTGAAAAAAGTTTGAAATAATGACAATTCGTGTTCTAATTAGCTTAGAAACTTAAAATAAATTTTATATTATGAAGAAAAACCACAGATTTATATCAATTTACTAGCTTCAAAACCCGGCGTTGCTCGGGTTAAAATACATTGCATGTTTAATGGTACATAAAATATTTAAGAATTCTCTTTTTAACGTAGATAATATGTAGATTTCTATTTTAAATATTGAGAAACTTGGTTGACCATTAAACAGATGATGTATAGAGAGTATAACAAATTAATTAACTACATAATTAATTGAAATTGAAATAATTATAAGTTAAAATACGAAACATCTTAGTAAATTGAAAAGTTATGTTTTATTTTCATAATTATTTACTTACTATATTGAACATACAACATATGACAAATACATATATATTACATACTATTATACATTCTCACTTTTTAGTTTCTTTTTACAATACCTGTTTATAGACTACAGTTATAGTTTTATTGTTCGGACTGTAAATGAACAAATTTCGAGGTGATCCTACTCGTGAGCATGCAACGTATAATTGGCCGTGTGCAAAGCATAGTTCCTTTAAGTCAACGCCACAAATTTGAAATGTTTGACCCGGTGCTTTGTTGATAGTCATGCTGTAAGCCAGCTTCACCGGAAATTGTAAGCGTTTAAAAGTAAAAGGCAATCCATTTGATATTAAAGGTATCCGTGGTATAAATACTATTTGTCCTTTGTCTTTACCAGTCATTATACTGGCTTCGATGATGTTATTTTGTAGCACGAAAAATCACTGACTTTTGGTTTATATACCATCGAATATCGAAATTTCTAGTACCAGAACAATCTGGAATAATCAAATAGTTTGTTCTTTCTCACTTGTCAAAATCACTTGAATTTATATGATCACTGTTCACTCTTGACTCAATCTTTGCGCGACTGTAAGCACGATTCAACTGACGAAAAGTTACTGACTTTCAGTTTATATACCATCGAATATCGAAATTTCTAGTACCAGAACAGTCTAGAAGATTATAAAATAGAGCTTAGCAGTTGACCACGTTTTAGAACTATCTAGATCATTCTAAAAATTTTTAGAACGTTCTAGATCATTCTGGATATTTCTAGAACTTTCTAGAACATTCTAAGTCGATTATAACGCTCATAGACGTTTTGGAACTTTCTAAATCATTCTGGAAATTTCTAGAACATTTTAAGTCGATTATAACGTTCACAGACTTTTAGAACTTTCTAAATAATTCTAGAACTTTTTAGAAATTTCTAAATCATTCTAGAACTTTTTAGAAATTTCTAGATCATTCTAGAATCTTTTAGAACTTTCTAGATCATTCTGAAAATTTCTAGAACCTTCTAGAACATTCTTAGTCGATTGTAGCGTTTGGGCATGTTTTGGAACTTTCTAGATCATTCTAGAAATATTATTGAGAATCTTCTAGAACAATCTAGATCGATTGTAACAGTTGCACACATTCTGGAGTTTTCTGGACTATTCCTAAAATTTTATGAACTTTCTCGTACTTCTCATAAGTTAGAAAAGGACAGACATATACTTTTTCACATTTTTGCCACCCACAACTACCCACTTCCACTCACTGCGACCAAACTCCTTTATTCCCACCAGGAGACCAAGGGGTGCTTACAACCCCAAGCAGAAGTTGATTGGAATTGGTGGTGATAGAGAAAACCCTGTTTTTACGTACGCACATTAGCATTTTATATATATATTAAGATATTGTTAATGTGCAAGAGTAATTTTTTGCCTTCATATATAATGATTTATGGGAAAATGTTGAGTAAAATTCGAATAAACTAATTGTTAGACGTTAGGGCAGACTGAGGATACTTGATCCTCACTTTAGTTTTTAATTTTTTTTCTCGGCTGCAAATTATCTTTTTTTTTTTTTTTTTTTTTTTTTTTTTTCAAAAAAAGTACGTGGAGAAAGATAATTTTTCCTTTATCTGACAGTATTTTGTTTAGTTGAAAATAAACAGGTAGTTTTGTTAAAATATTTTTTTTCAATAACTTTATAAAGGGATCATGTATCCCTCTAAAAGAAGGGATCAAGTATCCCTAATATGCGATTTGTACAAACATACTTGCTATTTTATTGACAATCAGTGGCCATATGCTGAAAATGTGTCTCAATTATAAAAGACTGTCTATACTTTAACATTACTCTTCAATATTTTTTAAAGTTGTATATATTGGATAATGTAAGCTTCAGAATACTTTCCTAAAAAAAAGTTTCCCTTAACACATTGAGACAATCATTTCTTGAGCTAAAACAAAAGGGCTAAAAAAAACAATGTTGCCAGATTTTATGTACAAGTTTAACTTTAACGTAATTCTCAGGTTTCAAATCTCTATTTAATGATTTTTGTACATTTTTGGCTATGGGATCATGTATCCCCAAGGGATCAAGTATCACCACTCTCCCCTAATCAGTGAATTATGATTGTAGAATATTGCTTTGTCACCAGGCCTCATTCCAAATTTGAAAAAGAATCCGATCACAAAAAATTGGTGAAAATAGAAATAAAAGATCCCACATTCTACTATTTTATGCAAAATCACTTATTTTCTATAATTTAACAGTTGAGATTTTCGCTAGCTCTTCTTATTTGTGAAAAACTAAATCTAGGGTCTTTCTTTCTAGTATCCGTCTTCCGAATCTAGTATCTTTCCGTAGTGGATTATTCAACTTTCGGTTCTGTTCACGAAAAATTCGCAAAATTACCGACAACTTCATTTTCGTGAAAATTACGGCTAGCAGAAATTTGTGCTTTTACAATGCATAGAATAATAGATAAACGAGTCAATTATCACTTTTTAATTTATTTAAAGTTTTGTTTTTATAAAGCAAACATTTTAAAATTTGCATGGCATTAATACGCATAGCATCTAATCCAGAATGAAATGCTTTACTAAAAATATCACAAAAAGAAAATAGCATCAAAATAAATAAAACAATGAAATAAATGTTGAAAAAAAAAATCTTATAGGGAAAATGTGAGTCTGTCAGTCCCTCTCCGCCTGAATAAAATTTCAGGGAATAGTCTTATTCAACCAAAGTTTTTCTTGTTTGGAACTTTGTCTTGGTTGAATTTCGGATCGGTGCGGAAAATTTTTACATTGCGCATGCGAAAAACATTGAAAGATTGCCTTTATGAATGTTAAAAAAAGAGGTTATGAACTTACTTTGAAACAATTATTAGATAAACTCGCTTAAATTTCAGCACCTTAGTCAAAAAAAAAAAAAAAAAAAAAAAAAAAAACGATGCTTAAAGCAGGAGATTTAAACTTTACCTCGTGATAAGAATTCCGCAAATTTCCCCAATCTTTACTCAAAAATGTGGACATTTTTCCGATTTTGCTCAATCCTTTTAACTAAAAACTAAAGACATAAAACACATTCTGGCATATTTTATATTATCTTCCTGTTAATTAAAAAAAAATAAATTAGAGTAGAAGCTAAATTTAGCGAAAATTATGAATTCATCAACTTTCCGCATAGTTGATCACTTGGGGAAAAAATCGTGTTTAATAATGCTATCAGAAATTCAAAAGGAAAATTTCGTTATCTTTTTTATTGAAAACACATTTTGAGCACATTTCCGTTCATTTCGAAAAAAGTTCGAAACATTTCATTTTCCTTCTTTTCAAAATAGTTTATTTTCTGTAAAATGTTGTAAACTAAAAAATAAAAAAATAAAAACCCCACATCATATGCGCCGCATATGCAGTATCCGCCGCATCGGCAATTTGTAAACTTTCCCTCGAAAGTCCGCGGCGCTAACGTCCTAAAATACGGTAAATTTTTGAAATCCTTGTGTGCATTGGTCTTTTAAGGGACCAAATGCAGATCGGGGACTTGCCCCTGAGGGTAAATTAATAAATAACACTTTTGCTACTAGATTTATTGCACTTTTTTTTGTCCCCTCCCTCAACAGAGGATTCCAAGAAGTGGCGAATTGCTAGTTTTTCCTTCATTCTCAGAATTTTGGGTATCCCATTGATTTCTTGACTTGACAGCTCAAGAAGAGAAAAGTCCCACTCTAGTATGATCTGCTGTGAAGATATAATTCCCAAAAATATGTGAAGTTAAGAATGTAAAGATATCTGCCAAAAGAAGATTAGTTTTAAAAATTTGAAATAGGCCTTTGCATCCATAGACTCATATAATTGACACGAAAATTACTTCCTTGTAACTTCAAAACATTTACCTGCAATTATTCATTTTTTATAATTAAAAATGATTTTTTTCCGTACACTCCCCCCCCCCCGTTCCTCTTTTTTTTTTCACGTTATAGACAATGATGAGAGTGCCGCGTGAAAGCAGCTATTTGTGTATGTCTATGTCTTGTTGTCGATTGTAACAGACACAAAGTCTAAGGATTTAGCTCTTTTTCTGCGTTCTTTAATAGATATTGTAACTAGTGCAAAGTTCAGAATTTTCAAACAGATTTAGTAACAGAAAAGCAGTGTAGAGTGGAGAACAATATATATCTGTTTTACATGAATAAAAATTAATTAACCACTCATTTTATCAAAAAGGATAAAATAAAATATCCATGTGCAGGGATCGATTAAGGCATGAGCATATGGGGTTACTGACCCAAAACCTACGAAATTACGATTTAGGGAATATTTTAAGAGGCTTTTCGGGGGTTAGGGGGAGGATGAAGTGCTGGGTACTTTTGAGCTGCTGTGCACGCACATGCATTAGATCAAAAAATTTAAGTGTGAATGTAGTTTTCACAGGTTTTACTTTAAGCATATAAAGTTAATGCCTTCCCTCTGGAATATTTTGAGGGACAAGCATGCGGAAAACATTAAATACAAACATCCTGCTAGTGCTGCCATCTGTTTGAAAGCGGTAGAGCTACGAAATGAAAATTAGACTGAATATTGATTAATTTAACATAATTTTAATGCCCCGTGCAATGTGCTATATAAAAGTCGGTTCTATCTGCGTTGTTCTCCCAGACAAAAGTGGAAAAGGAATCTCCCCCCCCCCCTCTTCCCCAAAATTAACATTTTTTTTGAACAAAATGTTCTGGGAAAAATATTTTAGCTATGTGCAAGAAATACCAAATGAAATGGTTATTGGAAAAAAAAAAGACGAAGAATTGCTCCTTATAAAAACTAGTAAAACAACTAAAAACAAAAACAGACGTATTCAAATCAGAAAACAATCAGCAAGAAATGATTCTGGCCTATAAATCTTGTTATATTATCTTGACCAATTCTATCACCTAATATCGTGCTCAATGTAGTTCAACCATGTAGCTTTTTCGAATAGTTGGAGAACGTTAAGAGTTTGTGAGCGTATGAGAGAGGGAGAGAGAGAACATTCTAAGAACCTTCTTTATCCACTTGCTTTGCTTATCGGCAAACAAAGCAACATTCTTAAAAACAACATTCTTCTTAAACATTTTTGATTATCTACAGAGATCTTTTTCTTTCTATAGATTTGCTTTACAATTTTTCATTTATTTTTTTCTGTTTAATCAGAGTACCGTTTTCACTCGTACAAGCCTTGTATCTGAAAATACGGTAACGTTGTAAAGAAAGGGAAAGAAAAAATCTTGTATCCGTCGCCCTTTGCTTACGAGTCGCATCACTGATCTTTAGTAAATAAACTTTCCATATTATTTATTCTGGTAACATTCACAAATGTAATAAAGATTAAAGATGAAATTGAGCGAATTTATAATGTAGCATTGTTATATTAATAATCATATTTGTGAGATATTTGGTTTTTGAGTTGAGTTTTCATGTTTCTTGTTGTAATATTTTTGAATCTAGATCTTTTTACTGCAAACATAGTAATAGTTTTTTTTTTTTTTTTTTTTGCCTATGTTGG
This sequence comes from Uloborus diversus, assembly GCF_026930045.1. Classification (NCBI taxonomy): domain Eukaryota; kingdom Metazoa; phylum Arthropoda; class Arachnida; order Araneae; family Uloboridae; genus Uloborus; species Uloborus diversus. The sequence continues at coordinate 151,760,240 of NC_072734.1, read as the reverse complement.
CATTTAAATGTGTTCCCCAATAAACTATTTCTAATGCAATTTTTACGTTCCTTTTTGAGCAAATATTATTCGGTTTTCTTTTTTGATTATACTGTAAGAAACTTTAAAAAGAAAAGGAGTACGGAATAGCTCTTTATATATTATTTTAATTTGTAACGTAGCAGCATATTTTTACAATCTTGGAACATGCAAACTAAACACGAAAACCAGAAATAAAATATATGTTATTCTATATTATAAACTCACTTAATTTCCTTTTAAATCTTAATTGTATTTGAGTATAAATTTCTTTACCGAAAATCTGTGATGCGATTCACGTTCAACGTGCGAAGCTTTCATTATTTTGTTTTAACATTTTTTACAGCTTGAACCTCTCTTACACGTGAGACTGAAATTTGGATTTTACAGCTAAATTTAAGTAAAAAAATCGTGGAAATATTCAGCAAAAAAAAAAAAAAGTTTTATAATTTTTTTTAATTTTTTGGGGGAAACTCTCCTCTAGCCTCCCTTTTTGCTACAAATATTTATGTTTTTAACATTTTACTTCTCTAACCCTTCAGACGAATAATAACAGTTAACATAATGCTCCTTTCCCTCAAATCAAATATTTGGCTAAAAACTCATCGAAAGTGAAAAAAATTGTGGAGGGGGAGGGGGACATTTACAAAAGAAATGCATGAGGGAGGAAAACTGGTTATATTTTGATTTAGGAGATCATTTCACATGTAAATCATCAGGAATAGTGTCACAAGTTATTTTCATGCCGCTCAGGGTAACTAAATGGTTTATGATGAAAAATTTTACTATAACTTCAAAAGAATCTTATTTTTAGTGCTATACTAAGACCGTAGTATTTCATAAAAATGTAACATTTTGTTCCCCAATAATATTCAGCTTTATTGTTTACATCAATTAACTTGAAATTAAAGGAATAAAAATCATTAATTTAGGAAAAATATGTAGAAAGAATAAATATAAATTTAAGGAATCGTACGGGGGAGTTCTAAACATTTTTGCATCTGAATAAAACTTATGTGGAACCTGTTGATTTGTAGGAGCAACTTTTTATAGACTCAATTTGTTTTTCAAAAAAAATGTTTTTCTGATACGTCCTAATGCGCATGCTGTGACTATAAAGGGTGTTCCGGTTTAACCTGCTTAACTTCTATTTTCACAACCGTTAGTCGGAGGTGCAGACTTCCGTTTGCAAAAATGTTCAAAATAAGATAGAGTTAAGATATTGAAAGTTTGAAGCTAGAACAAAAAGGAGTCAAAAAATACAAAATTTAACTTTTGTATAACGGCCCTAAGTCCGCTACCTTATGTTTAGGGAAATAATGTCCATTGAAAAATAATTCCAATACGAAGAGTTTGACATTAGTACGACCAATATTCACCGATATATGAAACGCAGCGTTTTGTGACTTACACCGACCACTTTACACTCGCAGTCAATAACACTTTCTGGTGGAAAATATAGCTATTAATAAAGGTTTAGACTTATATGTGTGTATAGAGAGAAGTTTTTATAAATTGTTCGAGATTTTGTATTGTGTCATGGCAGTTTTTTGCGTGTCATGGCGTAACATTTGCATTCATTTTTGAATAGCAATGAAAAATATAAATACTTTGTTCTTTTACTTCAACTACCTGTCATTTTTCTGAAAGGGCGATAAGTTCCAATCTCATCTTGTGTATGGCCTCTTAAAACTCGAATATCTCCTTGAGTTTTGGTAGCACAAATGTCAAGTTTTTTGTGTTAGTAATATTTTCAATAGAAATTATTTCCCTAAATAAAGGTTAGGGGATCTAGGGCCCGTATAAAAAGTTAAATTATGTATTTTTTGACTCATTTTTTTGTTTCGCTTCACTCTTTTGACATCTTAACTCTGCTTCTGATTTTGAACATTTTCCCAATTAGAAGTATGCATCTAGGACTAATAGTTGCAAAAATGGAGGTCTTGCCTGTTAAACCGAACCACACTGTATAAAATATAGCATTGGGAAAAAAGGAAAGCACTGTTCCCCACTGTAACCGTGTTTTTTTTTTTTTTTTTTAATTACAAACTTCATATCACAAACCTTTAGAGCCTACGTGTCTTGTACTATCTGTATAATTGTATTTAGACATGAAGAAAATTGTTTCAAACCTCAGCAGCAGACGCTTTTTACTCCTTTGTTATTACTGGTGCATTTTTTTGCCTACTCTTGGTTTACCAGCCTGGATCTTAAAAACTTTATGAGCTCAGTGTTGGGTTTCGCAACTTTTTTTTTGAAGTGGGGCAACTTTTTTTTTTTAAATTTTCAAACAAAGTTTTTATTGATGCACCCTCATGCACAGCACTTGCTTTGAATATATACAAAATAATACATTAGAAAAAAAATCCGCACTCTAGCCCCAAATGTATTAATTTTAAACTTCGTGTCTCAAACCTTTACTGTCTATCTGTCGTGTACTACCTGTATAATTGCATCTAGACATGAATATAACTTTTTTTTTTTAATTTCTGCAGCAGACGTTTTTTAAATCAGTATTATTAATGGTGTTTTAAAGTTTCACAATATTAAGTTTTCTAATCCAGAACTTGAGAGACATACATACAAGCTTAATGTTGGAATTCATAAAAAATTACATTATCCACTCTGGTTGCATGCTGTGTGCGCAGACTGTGGAAGGAGATCTAAATTATTTTTGAAAGGAGAGAAATTGTTCCAGAAATTTGTAGTTGCCATTTGTAGTTCATGATCAAAACACATGAGGAAAAAAAAAGAAAGATATAATATGAAGTTCTAGAATCAATAAGAGTTTCGAATATAATAAATGATAATTATAAGAGAAAAAGAACACGGGTATTTCTTTTATCACGTAGCCCGATTATAAAGCTTAAGGGAGTAAATAAATCTAAATGAGGAGATTAATTTTTAACTGGTATAAGTATTTTGCAGACAGTGATTAAATTGCAAGCATTGAAATTTTAAATGGAATTATGAAAAATCCTGCACGATTGTGAATTTTTAATCATTTTTCTCTAATATTAAGCATTTATGAATGAACATATGAGGCAGTTAGGAGCAAAGGGATATACACTAGATGGCCAAAAATATTGGGACACTTTCGAAAATTCACATTTTTACGGATTTCTCGAGAAACAAAAAGATTAATTGCTCTGTAATTATTTTGACATAAAAAGTATGCTCTAGCTGTCATTTTCCAATAAAATTAAGACCGCTTATCATTAGGGGACCAGCAAAAAATTGAGAAAACAAAAAAAGTTTTTAAACCATTTTTCATTGTAAATAGTTGGGAATAAGCTATAAATTTCATATATAAGTTAAAATTCTATCAAAAATTTATTTTTATATTTTCTGAAAGTATCTCTTATACCCACGGAAGTATAAGCATTTCTTTCAGAAATGCAAATCTCTTTTAAAGGTTTTCGGCCATATCGCGCAGAGTTTTTCGTGAAACGTTACTAAACTTTCAGAATATTTGACAGCATATTAGAGAAACATAATATTAAAATTTGAAGCTAAAATATTGAATATTTAATGAAATATGGACGTTTAAAGCAATTTTTCATTGGCTATCTATAACGTTATTACAAAAGATGGCTATTCATAACGTTTATAATTCAAAGCTCAATTATATATTACAACTCATAAAACAAATTCTACGTCAATATCTATAAAATTTAAAAAGTTATCAACGATCTAATGAGTCAAATTTCTATAATTATTGGATAGATGACGAATGGTAAGGGGTCGTTCGCAAACTGGCAACACTTTCCTGCTATCGTTGTAGAGTAATTCATGCTAAGAACGAATTGTTTGCGAACGATCCCTCACGATTCGTCGTCTAGCCAAGAATTCCTAAAATTCGGGTCATTAGATCGCTGATAACTGTTTAGATTTTGAAGATATCAAGGTGGAATGTTTTTTATGAGATGTAGTTTATATCCATTTATGAAGGTTATAAATTGCTATCTTTCGCGCATGCGAAGTGAAAACATTCATTTCACATTTCATTAAATTTTTAATATTTTAACTTCAAATTTTGTTATTATGCTTCTTTAATATGCTGTCAAATATTCTGAAAGTTTAGCAGCGTTTGACGAAAAACTCTGCGTGATAGGAGCCGAAAACCTTAAAAAAAATTTGCCATTTTTGAAAGAAATGCTTATATCCGTGGGTATAAGAGATCCTTTCACTAAAATATAAAAATAAATTCTAGATAGGTTTTTAACTTATTTCTGAAATTTATAGCTTATTTCCAGCTATTTACAATGAAAAATGGTCAAAAACATTTTTTTGTTTCCTTAGTTTGTTGTTCGTCCCCTAAATGAATAGTAGACTTGATTTTTGTTGCAAAAATGGCGGCTGGAGTATACCTTTTATGTGAAACAAACTACAGAGCAGTTGGTCTTTTATTTCTCGAGAAATCTGCAAAAATGTGAATTTTTGAATGTGTCCCAATACTTTTAGTCATATGGTCTAAGTGGCAAAATTGAAAATTCGAAGATAACCAGTAAAAATGGTAGGTGAACCTCTCATCTGTCTTGGGGAAATGATAATACTAGTAGCTCTGGGGGTAGGTGCTGCTACAGTATAATTTCGAAAAAAAAAATCAATTAAAGCCTATCTAGATCAACAACTTTAACTCGTTTAACTCAAAACTTGAGGCTGCACACCTACATCCCATTTCTTCTCTACTGCCTCATAGGGAGTTGATGTTGATACTATCGCAGTTAGAGCTGTAGTCTTAAAAGTAGCAAATAGTATACTGTACAAAAATAGGAAAAACATAAGAGAGAGTATGCACTGAAGCAAGGTAAGATGGTAGGAAACTTAGATTAAAATGTAGAGAATGAGCATCACGAATTTTTATTTTTCTGAAAATCCATCATCCTGGCAGGATGCAGATATGCTTTTGATTGAGTTTCAGTTTTGAATAGTTGTTTGTAAATCGTGCTCTTGTAAAAAAGCGATTATTACGTTTATTTTTACTTCCTATGACATAGTAAAGGAAGCACTGTATTTGCGAAAAAAATTACCTCAAATATCGGCTTAAATTTCCATTTCGCTCACCCCCGAATGAATGTTGGGTGGGGGTTTTTTTTCTGCACGACCGCGAGTGCATATATATACCAAAGATCAAGTGATGCTGCAATGGACAACAACTGAATTTTTTGTTTTTATTTTAATACACTCAGAATGACCTAAAAACATCAGAAAAAAACATTTTTATCCCGTCTCAAGGCGATATTTTAAAAGTTATTACAATTAAAAACTGATTCAATTACCTAAAACTGTTAAAGAGGTTGAATAATCATTTTAAGCACTGGTATAAAAATGATTTTTTTAAATTAATAAAACAGCTTTAAACACACTTTCAATCTGAGTATAAACATCTTTCCCATGTTTCATGTTTGTTGTGATAAAATACAAAATTTAAAGTTGAAAATGTTTGGTAGGGAAATGCGGAGAAAAAGAACTTCTTTGGGGAGCCGCGGAGTTTCGCTAGTTTTGCGGAGCAACTCTGCAAAATACGGAGTAGTTGACAACCTGGTTAAACGATGCTTTCTTCCTGTGTGTGCTATGGTGAGAAAACATGTTTGCACAATGCACATTCAAAAATCGCCACTCTCAAGAAGCTAAACACGACATTTCCCCATAGCGGACATAGGAAGAAAGCATCGTTTGACTCCAAAATGGCAGACGTGTCGCCATTTAAGCTTCGATCTAGATGGGTTCTAAATGTAGTGACTCTTTTCCATTTTCAGAACTAGAGCATTAGAGAGAGGTTTACATTATTGTAGGTGGCAGCACTTCCCGCGGATGCCATTACTACATGTGAAATCTAATACGTGGTGCACTTGGTGCTTGTCACCAAGGAAGCACTTCTGGGTTTTTAATTTATGAAATTGCAACAAAGAATTTTATTTAGCAGAGAGCATGTAAGCTAAATAATTACTCAAAGGATCTTTAACATCGTGCATAATCACATGACATAGCAGTTGACGATTTTCATTATTTTGAAAATCCACTGAGGCAAACGGGGTGTAAATGAAAATTACAAGTATTATTATTTAATTGAAATATTAAATAAATTGAAAAGTATAAAAATAAATTTTGAAGAATGTATTGAAAAGTTAAGAATTAATGCAAACTTCATCGGGAAAAAGGACAGAAAATGATTATGCGTTTAAAATGATTTGTTCATCTTAAAATAGTCCGGGTGTCCTAATATTTTCCAGAAAGCTAATCTTGCTTTGTTTAAAGCAAAGACTTCGATTTTTCATCTTTTCAAGCCTATAGTAAGTAGTTGTTTTCCGAAAAGAAACTTAAATCCACTTCACTATAAATATTTTTAACGAAATACGTTTGGAAATGAAAGCATACAGTAATGCAACTTATTCTATTCCCAATGTGTAACCTATAATCATCCGGAATCTTCCGATTTTGTTCTCTAATGATGTAAGCAGAATGTTTTCATTTATGAGGAATCTCATTGCTTTGGTAAAATTCCCAAGAGTTACATACATTTGGACAAAAGAGCTCGTTGAGATAGTTTTCGTAACAATTTGTGTTGCTACCTTCTTCCTAATGGACCAAATGAAGGAGAGAACTAGTTCGAACTGTTTTGCCATTTCTTTATTTTTGAGAGTTAAAAACTTACGTTCTTTACTTTTTCCAGTAACCTGCGTTTCTACTCGTTCCTCAACTTTCGGTCTTTGATAAGTACAAAGCATTCTTGAATTAATTGACGATTACGTAATCATAATTGACGTAATCTTTCAAAATTTTGTGTAATCTTACTCACAATCGTTATCAAAAAACTGAAAATACTTGTAATCGTACATTTTCTTAAGCCAGTATGAAAAATATACAAGTTTTGAAACACTTATGGATAATTTACAAAACTAGAAAATAACGAAGTATTCAGAAAATTTAAAAACGGTCCCTTATTATTTTTTTAAATTTTGTAGTTTGTCTTATAATGTCTAAAAAAAGTGAAGCAATTTCAACAACGCGAAATAAATCCCGATTTTTTTAAACAACATTTTGTTTCAAATACAGCTCTACATCTTAATTTGCTACATAACGGCTTTTCATCAGTTTCATGGTAAAAGTGTGAGCACGTATTCTTAAGTATTCCGGATTCTTTTTCGTAAAAAACCTCTTCAACTATACACAGCATAAAAATTCAGTGTAAGTTGGATGCAATTCAAGTCACGCCTTGACAAAACTCGCACATCCTTCGTTGTTTTCTACATTCTAGCTTACATAATTTACCATCATCTGCATCAAACTCTTAAGGCCATGAATATGTCTCTACTAATTTAAATAATTAACTGAGGTGTCAGAGGAGAGTTTGAGAAAATCATGAGGTTCGTAGAATGCGATAAAGTATTGAATAAGTTTTTCTATAACAAATCGTCACATGCATTTACGAACTGCAAAACCGAAGTGTGTTTTTTAAAACAAAACACATTTCAAGAAAGTTAATGTAAACTCATGCATATTTACAATTAACGTTACATTTCTCAAGAAGTCTATGATCTTAGGCAGTGTTACTTTTAACCCTTCTACAAGAGTATTTCACGGATTGAAAGTTGAAAATACACTTCGGAAATTTGCTCAAGCGATATTTTGTACTTTGAATTTTGGATGAAAAAAAATAGTGTCGTGGAAAATGGAGACAAAAATGCATTTGAACTTTTAAGATATTACGTTTGAATTTATTTTTTTCTTCTTAAATACAAAATATCAATAATTCTAAATGTCCAAAATTAAAAATAGTATGCATCTTTTGTTTCTCTGTCATTTTCATTTCTACCGTAGAAAGTTATTAGTTTTGGTCTCAACACGTTTTGCATAAGGTGAGTTCGGGTAAGTGAGTCCGCTGTGAATTTTCGGAATGCTGACCTAAAGAGATTTCTACCATGCATTGAATATGCTGGAAGACTGTCTAGTGATAATTCCTATAAGTAGAGATTGGCACTGGTACTAATAGATAAAAGACAATCAGTGATAATTTAAATGTCTTGTGCAGAACTCTAATGTGAAGATTGAGAAGGTTAGAGTTTCGTTTATGTTGTTGTCATATCAAACAACTGAAGCCAGCAAGTGTAACTTGTATTTTTTAGTAACAAGTGACTACTAACATACATGGTGTCTTTCAGTTTATTACTGTAATCAGACTTTGTTTATAAGAGGAGTCGCACTTTCCCTTTCTTTAAAGTAAGACGGGGTAAGTGCGTTCCATATTGTGGGCAAGTGCGACCCCATGCAATTTCCCTTTAATTTTGAGTATAATTTCTATTTTCAGTTCATTCTTTATAACCTTGTTCAATAACTTCTACTAAATTCCAATTGTGCATTCAATTTGGAAAATGGGAAAGAATGGATCAAGAGAAATCGTATTTGAAGTATAACCTCTAAGCAACGTTAGTCTTCAAAAACTAGAAAATGAGGTGTCAATTAGATAGTTTTGACGCAGCAGTTAGGTAATTTGGCGTTCCAAAATGATCTTTTGTAGACCATTTAAAAGCTAGGCGAGGTTGGATATCTTCTATTGGTAGAGTTACTGCGATTCTTCAATTGGTAGAAATAATACAGAGAGTTTAGATGAAAGCAATGATTATGAGACAGAAATGAGTTTAAAAGCAATCAACGATAAAGCTTTACTGGCTGAAGAAATCAGAAAATATGAAGAAATTAAATGTTCAGAAAATCAAGAGATAAGATTTGGACCACGTCTTCTGTAAATTGAGTAAATCAAAATACGTGTAAGAGAGATCAAGTCAATCTTAAAAATCATAATTATATACAAAAACTATACATATAGGTTTCTAACGGAAAAGTATGCTATATACGTGTGATAGTCTACCTATATTGATGTTAGTATACGGGAGTGATTTGATTTTTATCACTTCCGTAATGGCAAATTGGAACAAATACATGAAATTAAGTTTGCTCTTTTGGAAAAAAAACGTTTTTCTTGTAATTTAAGATACATTCTGCCGTATACAGATAAATGACAGTAAATGCAAAAGTTTCATTTTTATTTCTATATTTTTGCTTTTGTCGTATAGTGTACGATAAATTTATCGTACAAGTTTGCTTATTTGGTTTCTGTTGAAAAACAAAGAGCGAAAATATATAAAATGGATAATTCCAACATTTCCCTATTGTTGGTATTTGTATTGTTGAATCCAAAACATGTTTCTTCAAATGTTTCGAAAGCTCATTTCTTCAGATACTGCCCTTTACCCGCCCTCGGCAGCATTGTACTAAAATTTTGGTATTGTAATTTCTCGAAAGAATAAGGGGAATATTTTGTATATATGAATTGCCAAATGCGCCTTTGTAACGCTTTTTTAAATAAAAAAATATATTAAAAAAATGAACCTTAGATGTTCACAATACAATGCAAAGCCTTGTACATTTTATGAATGAATTCTTTATTCATGGAGAAGAGTTTGTACAATATTTTTTTACGATGCAGAATCTGAGTGTTATTTGGTATACAATCGGTGATTAGTCTGCCGATTCTACAGAGTAGTGAGTATATTACTATGGACCAGTACTTAATATGCATGAGAGTTTACAGACGCTCAGCCTCTATATTTATTTTGATTTTTACACATCTGACGAAATTTAGGTTATTTTAGAGTAAACATAATTCGCAACTCCAAAGCTCGAATACGCCACCTTGCGGTAATTAATAATACTAAAGAAACAGGTAAAGCATTCCATTACACGTGTTTTCTTTGAGGTAAATTGCAGGCTTCAGACAGTTTGTGGTGTAATGTAATTTCAGAATATTATAAAAGAAAGCTTTCCACAAACACGATGAAAAACTACTGTAATTCAATAAGCGTCAAATCAAGTTATGAATTACGGCATTTGTTTGTTTTACCTTTTTCATCCGCCATTAGACAGTGACTGCAGCGCCCCCTATAGTTAATTAGAGTCGCGAATTTAATGGTTGTAGTGCTTTCCGAACATCTTTTGTTAGAAAATTTGCCTAGCGGTGAAATAAAACGGTATTTTTTTATACGGTACAAACGGTACAACAACGGTATTATTCTATTCAACGGTATTTTTTAACTACATTTTTATATACACAGTATAATTGCACGTTTGTTACGTATATATTATCTAGTACTTCTATTATAATTTACGAAATACATAAATATGAATTAGCTTTTTAATAGTTAATATGAGACACTTTCCTTTTATATATCTTATATTTAACCTTTAAAACTATAATTTCGAACATATAGCTTTTAAATTTTTAAATAAAATAGCATTTTTATTGATAGGTTTTTTTGTTAAATATTGAGCTTACTCCTCTTTAATGAATACAGTCTAATTTCAAAAGCCCCAGAGGTGCAACTAAATTCTCTGCCTCTTGCTTCACTAAGTTTCTAACGAAGGGGATTATTCGTAAGATTTAATTTTTCTAAAACTCGTTCTGAGAATTTGTAACAACATTAAGAGTACTTCTGCAATTAGCTGCATGATTATTCTAGAAAGGATTTTCTGAAGAGCAATTTTGAAGTTTTGTTTGGATTGAGTGAAATAAATCTTTTAGAAAGATCTTGCTTTTTTAAAAGTTCTTGCAGTTCTAAGAAAAGTTTTATTAACTGCTTAAGCGGCGTACTTTTGCTTTCTGGTGATTTCTGTTGCTACACGACGTTAATAAATTATAATAAATAAAAAATAAAAAGAGGAAAACATGCACATTGGAACATAATATATTTAATAAATAAGAAAACGTATGGTTCACGTAAACTGCTTCAGAGAGTTAACACAAAAAAAAAGTTTAGATTTTGAGATTTTGAACTGAAATTGTTTTTCGCAATCACGAATTGAGATAGTACCCTACGCGTTGGGTTTCTTGTTTCTACTAGTGACTTTTGTCGCAACCGTAATTTGAATTCAAGACGTCAAACATACAGATGTTTACCAGGGGCTGGATGGTGGATGTATAATGTGCTGGATATTGTGTGCAGAATACTTTTTTTTCTCATGGCATAGAATAGCCCTCAAGAGCTCTTGCGCCATTAAAAACTAATAAACCAACCAACTGTTTTCTCGTAAAAAGGATTGTGTAAGGTCGAGGAGGTCGTTTATAAATAATTCGATTTAAGGCACATGGATGCCTTCATTATAAGCATAGAAAAATACTGAGAATCAAAAAGTCGGACCTCATTCAACGGTGAAGTCTTTCGTAATTGCCCAAAAACACCATTGTATGCTTTAAAAATGGGCATCTTGGAAACAAAAAAAAATTTTTTTGAAAGCACTTTTGAAAGATGATTTTAACAACTACAGCAACAGGTGTTGGCGTTGTCTGTGCAAGGTATTTCCTCTTCAATGATGTCAGTCATAAATAGGTATTACAAAAATTGCAATTGCGGATTCTTATCTATATCGGAGGAGTAGAGTAGTTGCTAGTAGTAGTTTCATACAGTAGGGTTTAGTTTTCGTATGAATTTAGAGCCAGATGCAAACACATTTTGCACAATCTACATCAAGTTTGGCTTCATACCTGTATAAGAAATTTTTATACTTTTTCAAAAGTAATTGAAATTGATTATTGTTGGGCTGAGCGTTCTGATATTATTTGTTCTTAATGAATTTAGCTATATCTTTAAGGTTTGTGATTTTATACTCTTTAGGTTAAGAATAACTCTTAAAACACATTTTTCTCACTCTAAAGGAGATTTCATTTAAAATATTGAAACATTTTCAGTTTCAGAAATGTTTCTGGTCTTACTTTTTTTATTCAACTAACGACCGCCCCCCCCCCCCCCCCCGTCCAGCTCCTTTTTTATCTAATAAGAATCTGAGTTAAATGAGTATCTTTTATTCAAAACAATCTTGTTGCAAATAACATTTCGCTTAGTATCATTGGTTGTTTTCTGCAGATTCAGAGAGAATGGTTTCTGGTCTTCCGCTTAACGAAAATCCTTCTTTGAAGTTTATTTCTTAAAGTAGATGTGCAGGCCTTTCAAAATTATCTATTTGTATAACAAGAAGCTTGGGATCATCTTTATGTATTAACTGATTTGCTGCTTCGTATGTATTGCTTACGGATATTGTAAACTATAAGTTGATGATGGTAGAACGTTTAAACTAAACCATCATCAATTTACAACTAAAAAAAAGTTTAATCTGACTTGCGTCGAAAGAAAAAAGAAAAATTGTTCTACATAATTTTCATTATATATATATATATATATATATATATATATATATATATATATATATATATATATATATATATATATATATATATATATATATATATATATATATATATATAGCTATAGTTCTTCTAATCTTCTATTTAATGATATTTCCCGAACTCATTTAGTAAAATCACCTTTCGTATGTGTTTCGTATACGAACTTTATCATTTTTCATATGAAAGGAAAAACAAAGTATGATTAAACGATTCAGAAGTCAGGAAATGAATCTGAGGCACACGTATTTTACGTCGCTGATAGCAGTTATTAATTGTTGTGGGCGAACTTCTGTTTATAGTTTAGTAAAAAGCAAAGAAAATTTAATATACTTTTCATTTTTAAGCTCTAAATTATTTTGAAACTCCTCGTGGGAAAAAATATATTTCCTTACAAAATTTCTATCTCACTCTATCTCAACATATATGCATCGATTCTGTATGTGTACATATATATGTACAAGGTCCGACAAATCGATGGCGACTAAAAAATATATTAGCGACTATTTTTTTTTCAGAATGACAAAAAAAATGCATTTAAACTCCTAGAAATAATGTCTGGTGACAAAACATATTCCCGGTCACCTAAAAGTTTAAAATATGAGTTGGACTCTGTATATATCGTCGCCTTAGAGCAACAGTAAGACATCTAAGCCCAGAAACAGCAGTACAATAGCCTACTGTTGCTCTGAAGCGACGACATATATTTATACATATATTAGTATGTACCGGGTAATCAGAAAATGAGTATACATTTGGAAAATAATTAATAATGCATGGAATAATATATGTAGTTACGTGAAAATTGATACGCATGCTTCAAGTGACTCCGGTTCTATCGTAATCATGAAAAAAATATATGCACATGATTTTTATGCAGGATGACGCTCCATCCCATACTGCTAGACGTGTGAAAGATCTCTTGCGCGTGCAGTTTGATAATAATCATGTACTGATCCGCCACTTTCATCATGCTTGACCTCCCAGGTCTCTATATTTCACTCTATGTGATTATTTACTCTGGGGATACCTGAAACCACAGTCCACCGCAATCAACCGACAACAGAATGGATGCTAAATAATAAAATCCAACGCCAAAGTCTCAACATAATTTTCTTTTCTTGTGGTTAAATTAAAACCTTAAGTCATTTCAAGCATGTGTGTCAGTTTTTACTTTTCTACAACATTATTCCATGTGTTATTATTTTTGCAATTGCTTATTTTCTGATCACCCAGTCTATATAAGTCTGAATTTTACATATAAAAATACGTGAACGTAATCAAGTTGATTTTTACCAAGCTCTTATAATTGTTCAGTACCCTAAAGCGAGGACTTTGGGACTGGGCGGCTAACTTTGAGACATTCGATTATTCTTTGTTTACGGGGTTATCTGTGGTACGCTCGGCTTTTGCCTTCAGTCTGCTATAACGTCTTTTGAGTAGACCAGTATTATGCAGCTACCTGATGTGCAGTTGTCAGAACCCTTGTCCACTGCACTTGTTCTAAAAGCAAAGTTATTCTAGCCATTATTTTTTTCTTCAAAATTCTCATTTTGGGGAAACTTTCGCTTGTGCCTCCAGAACAGCGCACACTAAATTAGCCTCCTCAAGTGATTAATATAAAAGTAACCATGTTATTATAAGTTTTATGTTTAATTCTATATTGTAAGTTTTCATCTTTTACGTGGTAACTTTGGAACTGAGAAATTAACAAAGTTAAAGAGTTGCAACTTTACAGCTATCTTTTGACTTTGGTTGACAAAAATTAAACTTTACAAAGTGTTTAAATATAATCAACTAGACAATGTTTGTTTAGTAACATTTTAATGCACGGCTTGAAATAATATTTATATCCCTGAATTTCACTCATTAAGTAGAATGTATTGTTCTTAGGAAATGTTAAATATAAAACTCTAGGAATGATTTAAACTCCTTTCCCTTCTTGTTTCTAATGTAGATAATGCACCTGTATAATAATAGTGGGATTGTGTATAATAATAGTGGGATGTTATTAAATGGGGACAGTGCTTTATCCCCATTGGGTATTCTTCTACAATGGAGATAAAGCACTGTCCCAATGTTATCCCAATCAGTGGGGTAAGATTGGGACAAACTAAAATTAATTTTTATAAAATACCATAGCAACTAGATTTAGTTTTTTCTCATATTATGTAAGAGGAAAATTTAACTAACATATTAATGATTTTTTTATAATTTTTTACTTTGAAAATAAAGACAGAAAAAGAGTAAAACTTTGAAAAGTGTCACAATATTACGGTGAAAAAAGTAATCTCTAAATTGTTTCAAACTGACCTATAAAAGAGTTATTATGTCGCTTATCACCTTTCTTCCCTTTCCGCCAACCGGGACCCCCTGCGCACGCATCGCTGTCATAAAAGGGGAGAAAGAGAGCCCCAAATCTCCACGTGAGGAGCAGAAATTATCTCCATGGTTACAGGACGTATTCCGCAGTACCTCCTCACAAAGACTCTGCCATTCATAGCTGCCAGCATCTTTCGACAGCAGCTTCCATTCATCTGCCAATGATAGCTTCATCAGCTTCAAATATTGTGACATTGTCAACACCAATGTCTTGAGATATGGAGACAAAGTACTTTATCACAAAGTTTCTGTGAAATTTAGCTTGACGCTGATGTTTGTGAAGTACCTCAGCAATGTGCTATTTATAGTTCAATGATTGCGATTTGAATAATGTCAATTGTGATTTGTGATCGTGGCAATTTTGAATTTAAAGACTGGAAATTTTCTATATATCTTCGGCTATTGAGCAACACACTACTTATTGAAAATTCTGAGAAGTTACAGAAAGTTTTAATGTTTATTTAAATTATCATTGATGGAAACATAGTTCTGAAGAATCGATCTTCAATCATTATTTATTTAAATTTCAAAGTATTAATGGGGTCATTTTCAATATTGTTCTCAAACGACGTTGAGTTACTAACCATAAAAAATAGAACTACTCAAGGTTGGGATATTGCAATTAGTATTTATATCCTGATTAATACTCAATGCTTCAAAGTACTATGCATCATTTCTATTCAAAAAATATCAGGAGTACCTAGTATACGTATTTTATGATTTGGAGGATCAATTATCAGAAGACATTAATAAGAGTATGACTGAATACTCGTTCACAATGAAATCAAATTCAGCAAAATCAACTGTGAGGAGTGTTATAATATTCCATATAAATGGATATATCTTGATTTAGACCTATACTTGATAGAGTTATGGAGAAAGAAATGTTTAGAAATTTATAAACATTTCGTCAAAGTACTGTGATTCTAATTGTGAAAATGTATCAACAGGAACGGCATGAAACAATTATAAACACCTAAAGGCAATCTTTTCTTACCATTATTAAGATTATATTGTATATTTTGTTGAAGTATTTAATAGCGCTCCACGCGTAATATCAGACTGTGGAACGCTTTTGTTACTGTGTTTTGTTTTGTGTTCGCTCAAATAAGCAAAAATATGCATGAAAATTAAATTTTATAAAGAAAAAAAACTTTTAAAGTTATGTGAATGATTGACAGCAAAGTATTATACTCACAATAGCACATTTCATTAACATTTATTCTAACGAAAAGTTATCATTGAAGAACAATTTACAGATGTTATTAAAAACGAGTTTCGTGCGCAATATAGTAATTTTTTTATATTGTTTATTTAAAAAAATATTTCATAGAAGAAGCAAATGTAGAGAAATGGAAAAAATTGTATTTTAAAAATTCAGATTTCAAGAATAGCGTATCAGTCAAAGTGAGAGTTTCTACAAATACCTGTTGATTCAGTCATGTTTTAGTTAAATGCAACATGTTGGCTGTTACAGAATATGCCCTGGCGGATTATTTTAGGTCAGTGTAATTCCGTACTCTTTAGTTTTCTCGAATTATATCAATTAGTCTTAATATATTTTTATGTACCTTGAAAGTTAGTTAAAATATTGTTATTTCAGTATTCTTTAGTTTTTTCGAGCTATATTAATTAGTATTAATACATTTTTATGTGTCTTGAAAGTTAAGATATTGATTCTTTTTCATGAATCATTTAAGAGAAGAGGTTTTTGTTTTCTTCGTATGTCTCTTTTTTAAGACATAATTGCTGACGTAATTTGAAATGTATATTTTGACCCAATTTAATTAGTTGTAAGTTTCACAATTCATTTAAGTCTTTTTGAAAATTCGAAACTTAATTTATTTAATTGATTGATACTTGACTCTAATGATTTATTTGAGAATATAATTTATTTTAATACGTATGTTAGGAAATATAATAGTATTTATAGTATAGAGTAAACTTTCGATTTTCCGTGAGCAAATAATCCGCAATCACGAAAATTTATTTCGGAGTAAAAAGGAAGTACCAATGACTGTTCGTTTTTGGAATTGAAAATTTTTTGAAAAAATAACTCAGTCGTTTTTTTTAAATTTGTTTTTATTTACTTTTTGTGCTTTCTTCATGGTATATATGTTACCGTTAAAGTATATAATGCAGTTATTTTATAGAATACCTAGTTATTCTATGAAATAACTTGGTATTCTATAAATCAACTAATGAGAGACAGTTAAAGTGTGAAATAAACAATTTATCTAAAATGGATTAACCAGATGTTCTATAAATAAACTAATGATAGACAATTAAAATGAAAAAGAAGCAATTTATCTTATTTATGCAGTGTTTAAATGGTATTTATGGAAACGTGCCATAAAATGATTTGTTACAACAAGGATTACTAAAATGACACTTGGAATTACAAAGAACATTATTTCTGAAACAAAAACATTTTTTGTTGACACACTGGGTTTTTGCACTAACATTTTTAAAATCATTTTTAATCATTTAGGTAAATGTATTTGTCGCGCATGATATATGATATAGATTATTTTACACTTTAACGGACACGATCAGTTATTCCATGAAATAACTAAGTATTCTATAAAATAACGAATTTCATACTTTAACGGTAACATATACTTTTGTTTTTTAATGATGCTAAGTTCTGTTGTGCAAAATACAAACATCTTTACGGTACTGTATAAATTTTCACTGTTTGCAGAAAGTGTTATGCAGTTAAGTGAGGAAGGACAATTTTTACCTTATTTGTTCCTAATTTTAACCTTATTGTGGTTTATCAACGATTTTTATTATTAGTGGCACCTGTGCCACCTAATTCCACGGATAATCGAGAGTTTACTGTCTTAAAAATATCCAATTACTTTAGCTTTCTCTGTAACAACTTTAGATTTTATAATACTAAGTAACTTTTAAATTTGAAATGAAAAAAACTATCAGTTTCATGGCGGATATCAATAGCAAAATTATTTCCCTGGCTTACAAGATTCCAGGGTTCCTTTTAGCAAAAAGTTTCACCTGACAAGTTTCAGATTTCTTTAAAGTATAAATTCAAAATTATTCAAAAGGGAAATCTTGTCTCGAAGTTGAAATTACGAGTCCCTTAGCTTCAGAACGCCGCAACCCCATGTCCCACAAATACCAAAAGGAACACTGTACACAGAAGCTGTCCCTCAGGTTTAAAATTAGTGAACTGTCCAATTAGATTCAAGTGGATGTGCCAAATTAACGAGTTGAACACTTTTTGTAACTCCTTTTTGTTCTGGGGACAACCTGAAACAGGTCAAGTGAAACGTTCGTTTAAAAAACCTGTATCAACCACGGCTTATAATCTGTAAAATATTTTTTCTGTCTAAAATTAAATATTCTACACTAATTATAACATATACCTAATACCAATATTATATCTTAGCTGTAATCCATATTTATTAGAAAATTTTAAGTTGATTTGTATATATTTTGTGGTTGTATTGCTTCCCTTCTGTTATGTATGCGTATCATAGAGCCAATCATGTAATTAATGTCAGTTGATATGAAAGATCTGTGAATACGAAATCGTTATTTTAAAGTAAACAATCGCTTTTTATCGAAGAAATATTTGAACACATGTTTTCAGATGCTGATTTTAAAATACTGGTAGTAATCAACAATATGTTTATCAATTCATCAAATTTTCCTAATTTTTTAAACCTCGCACTATTCCAATCCATGTTTAGATTGGCTAGATAGTTTCTAAAAAGAAAATGTTACAAAAGCTTCAAACATTTTATTTGTAATAAACATGATTCTTTTCTATTTTTCAAGCAAAAAATAACAATACTGCATTAGAAATGCATCAGAAATTCCCTATAAGTTTTTGTTTACTAATTCGAAATAATGAAAAAGTAAATAGCCTACTTTAAATACATATAGTTTCTCAAACGTATTAAACCAAAGAATTTAGCCTCACACACTCCTCTAATAATAATATAGCTCTTCTGCATTAGAGCTATATGTATATAAATTAAAGTATAATTTAACTTATATACTTATCAGTCTATTTTTTGTTAATAGTTGAGATAAATGCTTTAACAAAATGTACTACATGCTTATATACTGGTAAAGATTAGCTTTTTTGCCTCTTGAAAAAACTTTTTACATTTTTTTTTTTTTTTTTTTCATTTATTCGAACCATCAAATGGTGTTGAAACGTTATTGCAATATAATGAGTTTTGCGCTTTGATTGTGAAACACGCATTGTATGACCATGAGACAAGACTCATAGGATTAGAAAAAAATTATAGCACAAGTCTGTGAAGATTTATTAGGATCTCAGTTTTAACTAATTAGACCCTCAAGATTAGGTAATACTTCTAGAATCCCTAATAAATAATATAGCTACACATAACCAGACTAGTTTACTAGAAAGGGAACTAGAAGCAAGCTATTCGCTAGGCGATATTGATTCGTCACTAGAACTAGGTTAAATTATTAGAATGGGGAAAGCTCCAGCTATTGATAGCAAATTGCAATTAAAAGCCTACTGGAATTAAAAGAACCTTAGTCAGTATGTGTTAGTCATTTCAGTCAATGCCAGATAACAATAATTGCAGGAATTTCAATTATTACTTATGAGTCAAACATGGTTAATCTTACGATTGGCATAATGTTGCTACATGTAATTATCTGCAAGTATCATTACGCTTGAGGCTAATAGGTTGATCGTGTGATGCTTTAACAGTATGAAACCACTCAATGTTTAATATAATTATCTAAACATGTTATAATATCTGCAATTAATTAATGGGAAGACGATTGAAACTGAAAAGCTGATCCCCAGGTACATTTAAGGTGACCATTAGGGTGGTTCAAAAATACTTTTTTTCAGCTAGAGTCCAAGACACCCCCTATTTTTTTACACTTACTAATAGTATTATGCTGTAAAAGATTTTGCTTCTTACTCAAATTTTAAGACACTGCTCAATGACCCCTCAATTTAACATTAGCCGTAGCATAGAAAATGCCACAAACTTAGAAACGTTTAATTTCCTCAGCTGTGTTTTTGTAAATAATTATTTTATTGCAATGTATATACATACTACATGTGTATATTATAGAGCTTTCATTTTTTCGTTTAAGAGCTTTTAGAGGCATTTCAAAAAAAAGGAGGGGGGTTAAAAGAAACTCTTAACATAATGGCTGACCTGAAAATTCAATATAATTTTCACAAGTGACCAGAAAACAATTTTAATCAAGTTATACAGTGGCATTTTCATTTTGAGTCTCCAATTTATCCAGAAGTTTAATTTTTTACGAAAACAAGAACGCAGTGTCCAGCCGATTGGCTGCATTTCCCCAACGCAACCTTTCAGCGTAGCGTCAAAACAATCGTAAAGCGCAAAGCCATCTTGTTCTCAATAAATTCAATATCTTGAATAAAATACCGACTCAAAATGAAAATTTTGCTGTATGACTTAATGAAAAGTGTTTTCTGGCCACCTGTTACGATTTTTTTTTTTTTTTTTTGAATTTTCAGGTCTGCCATTACGTATAGAGTTCCTTAACCCCCCCCCTCCCCCCATTTTTGCAAATGCCTTTAAAATCTCTTAAAAGAAAAAGTGAAAGCTCTCATTTTCAGGGAACGTAGTGCTCAGTGGTAATAATAAACTGTTGAAAAAAGGAAAATTTTTAAAATTGGCATTTTTGAGAAAAATCGAAAAAAATTTTTTTTTCAAAAGATTTTTTTTCCTTTTAAATAAAACAAACCGCAACAAAATATGTTCTACGGTTCCTGAGATAATGTACTTTAAAGATTTAACGAAAATCCCAAGTGAGAAATCATGACAGGACCGCCTACTTTGTCGGCATGTATCTCGGCCCAGGAATTTTTTGTGCAAAACAAAACAAAAAAAAAACATATTTCTTAATTTTTTTTTATGAATTTCAACGTATGTTAAATCCAAAAAAGTCAGACGAGCATGTTACTCCCCTTGTTGAATCGAGATGGTTTCTACCAACAGATCTTAAAGCAATGATTGTTGTAAAGGTTAAAAAATTTCATTCTTACTTAAAATCCGCAATAAATGTACTAAAGCAAATTTGCCAATATTGAATACATTCAAATTCCTTTTAAATTGATAATTTCTCCTTTATGTAATAAGCACAGCTAAAAACTATACGCCTTTTTAAAAATACCTAAACAAATGCCTAAAACTATAATACGTCCCATTTTTAAAGGGAAAATGGCTGCCTTACGCATTGAGCATCGTTTTTCATAGTCTGTAAACCCAAAGTGACATTTAATAGTACGGCAAAAATAAGCTCATTTTCAATAAATTCATACTATTCAATAAAGTCATCTTTGTTTCTATAAGTTACACAACTGAAAGAAAATAGTTGCTGACCTTCATGCTAGATGTATCTGATAATATACCAAACTAAGCCCTTTTTCTGAAAGTGGTATGCGACAGTTTGTGTTTTGCTTTTTCATAAAAATTTGTGGGACAATTTTCCAAGTTCACTATCTTACATATTACTAGAATTTAGGTTCCCGAATAAGTAAAATGCTCTGAAACTTAGTTACATAGTTTAGGTTTTGCCTCTCTTTAACAAGGAGTATAATCGATTAATACTTGGTTGTTTTAGTTTGAGTTCAAAAAGCTTAATTTAGAAAACTCCACAATTCGTTACCAGTACATAATAACGGACGGAATAGTAACAGTAAAATACCTTACAAAGCCTACAGGTTAATTAATAACAGTAAGAAGTATATTAAAATACTTTAAAAATTAACTCGCAAAATATATTAGACAAAAAAGCACTATATTTGTGAGATAAATAAATACCTTTTTAAAATAAATATTTTAGGCTTTTGCCGGATGTCTTTTCATCCATAAGCTCATTATTTTCTGCATTGAAAAAGGCGTTCCCTGTAACGCCGAAACACGTGTCTGCTGTTATTTGCAAATTTGTGCTTCGTCTAACGTTGTTTTATCGTACTTCACTATATTTGTGTTTACTCGTATAACGTAAAAAATAGGTAACAGACTTGACAATCCAATGAAAATAAGCACCTTTAAAATAAATTATTTATGGAACTACTCTTATTTTTCAACTGAAAAAGAAAATGGATGCAGGTAACTATTCCACTAGCAGTGCATTAATTAAAAATATACTGTCAAATATCGGTAAAATGTAACCTTTTTTTTCTTTATGAAATTATAACCTAGGTAACGGACTTGCAGAATAGGAGGAAAATATTGTTTTGTAAGATAACTTACAACAATTTTAAAGTCTTTTTGTAAGATATCTTACAAAATCATCGTTTTGAAAGATACCTTTAAAAAAAAATTAATAATTTACAGTCATAAATCTATAGTAATGGTGATTTACTTCCTGAAAGGTCTCAATTACTTTCCTCTCATAGTAAAAATTAAACGTAAATTACATCATCCATTTGATACAAGAGTTTATCTTAAAGATTAAACTATGTAAGTAAAGTCTCTCTGCATTATATATATATATATATATATATATATATATATATATATATATATATATATATATATATATATATATAATCTTGTGTGATGTGCCTTAAAAAAATGCAATGCTTACAGTCAGTTTTGGATCAAATAATATAAGTACTACCATTTTTTCACCGTGGGTCAAATGTATGATTGTTTTGAAAATGATTCTAAGTTGTACATTTACGCAAATGGTATAATTGGGTGCGCAATCCCCAAACTAAGCATTTAGCCTAATAAGAAGTATTGATATTATAAATTATAATGCATTTGAGAGCATAAAATGATAGGGAAATTTTTCAATATGATTAGCGACAAATGAATAGATTTGGTGAGTGTTGTGACGAACGCACAATATAATCGTTATAGCATAAACGTTAAATACGTTTGCATTTATTTTACTTGCAAATAACTTACTACTTTTAGGGATTTTAAGTCTTCTAAATATTATCCCTCAAACTTAAAATCAAATGCAGTTATGATTCATAAAATGATTTTAGAGCATTACTTTAAGTTTCCATTAAAACTGTTTCTGTGTACCGTTTCGAATACAATAAAATACAAATGCAGTTGCAGCAATTGTGTTCACGATAACAGGTATTTAAACTTGGAGAATAGTTTTATCCCATTCTAAATTTTGGAACCAGAAGCACGTTTTCCATCCCAGCACATCTGAGCACATCTCATTGCTTTAACGATTGAATTGAACAGTGGCGTTGGCGCACTGTTTTCAATAGATTCAATAGATAGGGATTCAATGTAATATGACACATTATGAGTTTCATTTAGTTAACTTGTCTTCAAGTATTTAAATATTTAAATTTTTAGCATTATTATTTAGTACAATTGCATACAAAAGCAAACATTTCGTTATATATGAATCTATTTTTTAGACTCCTGTTTTCTGAATTAGGCTTTGATTTAACAAATTATAGTTTTAATAGTTTTACTCTTGGGTTTCAAGTCATTATACATATTTAAAAGCTTTAAATACATTTTGCGTTGTAAATACAGTTTGTACAATTCAGTCCTGTTATTCCGTAGTTATTCTAGTAATTATATAAATTTAAACTGGATAACGTGCGACGTGTCAAGATAAATGGTTAAATTTCTTGAACTGCAAGGTTCAAAATTTATATAATGCTTGCTATAAGCATTTTTCCATGATTGTGCTGTAGTACAATTGCGACCTACAATATATTAGGGAAAAGGTGGCAATAAGAAATTTCTGTATTTACAATCCTTTATATATATATATATAGATATATATATATATAAAGACCCAGTACATCGTTTCTCCTAGGTTTGCAAAATATTTTTACAGTGAGGTAGCACTAAAAGTAATCTTTTTAATTACTTTATATCATCTAAAGAATTTTAAGTTGAATAAGAATGAAATAAAGCTTTAGAAACTTTTCTTAATCGTACGCTTTTCTCAATGTATCTTGATAGTGTGTATTTTTTTCCGATGGTCTTGGACGGTCTGTAAAATAAATTCCTTTGTGACTCATATCTCGTAAATTAGTTGTGAAATTCTTCGATTAAATTTGTGCTCCTCTTTCAGTTGTATCATTCACAAATTTCAGTATTTTAACGATCTCTCTTCCCTTTAAATAGCTTCCTTCATTTTGTCGTGAATCAGGATAAATAGGAAAAAATCTTTTATTATTTGTAACTTATCAAACAGTTTTATTGACTCGTAATTGATTCTATAAAGAGGAAGATCTTTAATAAGAAAGTATTCCAAATCATCTACTGTTATCGGAAATTTGTTATAAAGAGTTATGAGACACGTCTTCCTTATCACAAGCATTTTTTGGACTAGTCTTTTTCCTATCTTCAAAGTTAATTCCTTCATCCAATATGGACAAAGCTACTAGTTTATACCCTAAATACCATAAGTGATTTATGAATTTTCCAATCACTGCTTCTGCTGCATGTTTGTCGTCATTTTGTACGCTGCTAGTTTTTCAGACATATTATATTATTCAAAGGAGCCTCGATTTGGTTGCTGCGAAAAACCATATCTTCACACAGCATTTAATTGTAAAACAGCATTGAAGGGCTGTCTTTTCATGCAAGGTCAATTTAAATTGTTTCCTAAATATAAAATTTTCAAACAAATTTTTTTTGCCACCCATGTGGCTCAGGGATAAGCTCCAGGTTGCCGAAAACATATCCCTGTAGGAGGAAATTCACCAGGAAATATTATTACAAGTTATGAGAATTCTCTGTAACCTTTCTCAATTCCGCTTTTTACGAACAATAATATGTCATCAACTTCGTCTTTTAGAATTTAAGTGGTATGTGTACTTGATTGAAATGTTATAAGTTCTGAATGATGGAGATCTTTCCTCAAAATTTTAAAGTGCTTAAATAATTGAATATTTGATCTAGAACTAAGAAAGGCAAGAACTTCTTTAAGGACACACTCTGCAGTACGATTTGAAGTGCATGATGATGGCAATCCAAATGTAATATCTCACCGTTCAGTTTTTGCTGCAAAAAATTGCATGGACAATTTATACGGTTGGTATTGCAAGTACTTGTATCAAACACTACAGCTAAAGCAGTTAGCAATAAAGATCTATCATCTAAGATATCATATAAAAGATGAAATATCTAAGGAATTCCGAGTAGCTGTTCAATATTAGGACCTGACGCTATTACGGTAATCCTGTAGGCGTTCTTTTTCCATTTACATCTGGATGTAGCTTTGTATCCCAGTGAATAACTACAAAATCTAAATTTAAATTCATGAAATTTAATTTTACCTCTCATAGATTTTCTCTTGCTCTCTTGAGGAATGTACGATTGATCACTAGGTCATTTGGATTTAAATTTACTGCAGCTACATAGGCTGTAAATAAATAAACAACACTTTTATCTCTAATATGGCATTTGTCTAGCAGTGATGAAAGGCGAGATGATATTAATGGTTGGCAAGCTTTTTTGCATTGTGGTAGACCAGCTGTAGAAAATAAAGGTTCAGCAGGTTAGGATAGATACCCATTTCGGTTTCTAAATCTTGTGAATCACAAGAATTTGATGATAACAAAGGACTATGTACTGAAATAGAAGAAAATTAATTTATAGATTTCTACATTGTTCCGATCTAGATAATTTTCTTTAATTTATATTTTAGCTATGTAAAATACAGTATATTTTCATGTTAGGAGTAATCGAGGATTTTTCGAAATTTAAATTTTAAAAATAAAAAATTGCATAAGCACTTAGGTATGTTTATAACTAAAGAGCAGCGAATTAAAATATAATTGCAATTACTTATATTTATAGCATTGAAACCAATTACTTTAACCCATTAAGCGCCAAGTCTCCCATTTTGGGAACCTTCAATTAAGATTTTTTTCTTCATCAAGTAATTAAGATATCATTTTGAAATTTTTCAAAATGAATGATAGAGAACCAAACTTTATTGGTAATTTTTTCAAAAAGGTTTGAAATGTAAATTATTTTTTAAAAAAAATTTTAATTTTGCAAAAATTTCTTGTTTTCGCATTACACGGGAAAAAAATTCCCTAAAAATAATTAATGCGAATGCAGGAAATTAGAAACATGGAATATGAAGCTGAATAGACCTTTTTTCAAATCACAACAAACAGGGGCCAAGAAAAATAATTTAAAGGAGTGTTATATGACTTTATTTACTAAAGTCCCAAAATGGGAGACATGGCGTGTTCTGATTAGCAGAGCAAGTCATGCCTAGTAGAAATTGTCTTCACCTATTTTGCATGAATGAACTCTCCCCTTTTTTTCCTGTTGAAGCCACAGCCCCCTTTGTAGTTTCTCATTGTAAACACCCTTTTGTTGTTCAAGGTCAAGAGCAGGTGCTTTTATCAAAACAAGTGACATTCCATTCGTTTAGAAGAAAGTTCTGGAAAAACAGGGGTGCCAATCCTCCCTAAGGAGGATGACGCATCTCTCTGAATTTCTACAGATCACGAAAGAGATTCCCGAAAAAGGACATCAAAATTCCCTTTAAAACTATTCCTCCCCCCCCCCCATAAAATATTTTGTAGCTCAGTCAGCGCCATGCTCCCCTCCCCGTTGAAGGCTCCCCCTTCAATAAGGGAGGTTGAATTTCAATAGAGAAATTTCTTCACTTTTTTTAAAAATCAAAAATGGCGTTGGAATTTTTGACTTTGCAACGAGCTTCAAACAATATTAAAATAATATATTTAAGCTTAAAACAAGAAGATGAGTGCAGTATCACTTGCTTGTAAATTGCCAAATTTTGTTCAGATAGTTGAGAAAAAAAACTTTAATGGAAATCGCTTAGATCACAGATAATGCGATAACTCTAAATTTACTTTTTTACAATTTATCGTAATTTGTTGGATGAAATCGGAGCTATAACCGTTGATAATTCCTCAATGTGAAGCATGCTGGACATTTATCTCTAGAAACATTATGATGATGCATTAATCATATGTCATCAAACATGTTGTGAAGCAACCGAAATGTTGACTGTAAAAAAACATTTGCCTATAATAACACAAATATACCGTCAGGGAGCCCAAAAATATCTTAGTTCCATTTTATAAGAGCCTTTTTATGTAGTGCTTCGGGTTATTGTCATTTACCGTTGCTCGATACCCGACATGGTTAATAGAAAAAATCTGCCTCTTATCTTTTTGTGTATGAAAATCCTAAACCTTTTTGCTAAAAGGTAGTAAAATGTGTGGGAAAAGTTCCGTTTTGTACAAAAATGTATAAGAAGGAATTAAGCAATAATGAAAACCAGACCCCGGGGGGGGGGAGAGTGAGGGGGGAGACGTCCTTAAGGGGCCCAACGGCTAAAGAATTGAAAATAACTAGCAGACTAATACTTATTAACGTTGCAAATATACACTGCTAGCCTCTGGGGCTGGCCTCCACAGCTTTCGTTGCAAGGGCCCCAAAATTTATAGCTTTGGGTCTCATGAAAACTTAAAAGTTCTGCACTTTAAAGCTTGAATATGTTAAATATGTACTTAAAGTACCAATAACTAGCTGTATTAATTACATAAAAATGATTTTAGGGCTTTCTAATTGGATTTAGCCAGAAATTATTCAAGTATCAACATAGTGGCAGGGATATGTATGTTATCCCCATTAAACGCCAAGTCTCCCATTTAGGGACCATACCATATCTCCTAACCTAATAAATATTTTTGCGAAATTTCAGCTACATATGATTAGAGATGTGCATTGAACATCAAAACATATGAGAACTTAAGTATTTTCAATGTGGTTCATATAGCGGCGCTTAATGGGTTAAATATAAAACATTAGAATATTTTTACATAAAACTGAGAAAATCCGCATTTTTTTCTTCGAAACTCAAAGAAGGGGGCCCTAGGATTAACTTAAAAATTTTCAAGGATAATTTATTTGTATAATGGAACAAATTGAGGGGGCGTCGCGTAAAATATCTGCAACTTCAAAAATAAGAACCACCCTATATATATATATATATATATATATATATATATATATATATATATATATATATATATATATATATATATATATATATATATATATTAGGGTGTCCCAAAAAAATGAAAGTCGTTTTTTTTAAACGCATACCCTCTTATTTTTTTCCTTTTACATCAAAACCGTTGTAAAAAAAGTTTCATGCAATTTGAAGCACGGTAACCCGTGCCGACTTGCGCCTAAAGGCCTAAACGTGTAAATAGCACGTGTATTCATAAGCAAGCGAACGCTGGCGACGCGATACTTTGCGAAGCTCAAAACAGCTGTAAATAATGACAGAAAACAAATGAAAACAGAAAAAAAATATATGTGTGTGGGGGGGAGGGGCTTATCCGTGGCAATTCGCAAACCGTCAAACGTGTCAGTACGAATACATTCCGGTCAGCGAGCGCAGTATAGTCGTTCGATAGGGAACGAAACATGGCACTGGAATTGCAAAGTTCGAAAAAAGAGATATTTTTAATAGGAGTCGTAAAACACCAAATTACGAGTTTGAAACTTCCCTCTAACGGACAAGTTCTGTCTGTTTTGTTTTATAACATTCGAGAAGTAAATTTAACCATCAGTGAAAGTGCCAATCTTGCTATTCGGGAATGCATCATCTTTTGGGAAAAGGCACTCATTCCCACCAAATCGTAGCCAAATTCTGTGAATAAACTTAGAAACCTATATCAAATTTGAAGAGACTTACAAAAAAAAATGCAAAAAAACTGCAAGAAGTATTCATGCAGCACCAACAAGAATTTGAGAGTAATTTAAACAATTTATTCAATATTGCACATGCTGATGCACTTCGGTTAGTCAAAATAGAGGAAGATGGGATTTTCTTGCGAGTCCAAAGAGAGCCCGGCCGATGTGGTCACTTTAGGTGAAGTGGATAAAAAACTGGCCGACAAAGAGGAAAGGGCTCGACTTTGAGCTGTCAAAGAATAAAACAGGCGCATGAAATACGATTCCGCTTCAACATCCACGGAATTGCATGAACCTGTACATGAAAATTCCTCTTCGAGCTCTAGTGAAAATATTAATTCAGAAGATTTCCCTGAAACATATAAAGAAGTACCTGGAACAAGTTTATCAGAACCTGGAACAAGTATATTAGAACCTGGAACAAGTATATTAGAACCTGGAACAAGTATATTAGAACCTGGAACAAGTATATTAGAACCTGGAACAAGTATATCAGAACCTGGAACAAGTATATCAGAACCTGGAACAAGTATTCCAGAACCTGGAACAAGAATTATCAGAACCTGGAACAAGTAAATATGTAATGGGGAGCGATTTTATTACTCCAAAGTCAGTTGCTGCATTGGACAGGTGTCCAAGTATACGAGATTGTGTTTATTTTTGAAGCTACTATTGACGCACTTCTGTATAACATTGATGAATTTCCCATAGATATCTTCAATTCAATGAATTTGAACCGAAAAGTGGAAGGAACACGAGGAAAGAATAAAAATTGGTTTTCAGTGCAAGGTACCACATGTAGTGAATAAACTGTTGCCTGCTTTGAGTGCTCAAAAATCAAAAGAATATCACTTATTTATAGTTATTTCATAAGAATGTGACAATCAACTCATTGCTGAGTCCAAACTGGATAATTCTACAGGAGAAGAACAAACTCAGGCTGTTTGAAAGGCAGTTTTAGTTTGGAATCTCGAAGACAAAGTACAAAACTCTTTGTTGTGGTACTACAGCTTCCAAAACAGGTCCTTTAAGTGGTTCTTGCGCTATTCTTGAGCAAATATTTGATAGAGAAATGCTTTCCTTTGCTTGCCACCATCTTATATATGAACTGATCTATCCCACTAAAATACAATGCTATGCAGGAGCTGCGGAGTTGTTACGAACTGTAGCCTAACTTGGAATATTTACTTGACTTTTACCGTGCTGAACTCACTAATATTATGGTCAGGGATGACTATCAAGAGTTGATAGAACTGCCTATCATATTTGTAGGTGGAGATACAGAAAATGAATTTAAAATAAGACCATCGGGAGTCATGCACCAAGCTCGATGGACGGCTCGAGCGATTTACTCCCTAAAACTATTACTATTTAGTTCACAACTAAAATTAGATACGAAGGAAAATGAAACATTGTTTGATGTCTGATTGTTTGTAGTAACAATATACTTGAAACCATGGCTTCAATGCATTTTGGCAGTCAAAGCACCCAACAAAGGTTTGTGCTTTTTGAAAAAGTGTACAAAAATGTGAACCCAATCATCTCAAAAGCTGCTCTACAAAAATTCATCCAGCTTTTATGGTATGATCAATAATATTTCATTCTTTGATGTGAAAAAGACTGTTTCAATGCTTAGAGCAGTAAACGATGCAGCTGAAAGAGCGGTAAAAATGATGCAGAATTTTCATGGTTTGCTTACAGCTGATGAGGAACAAAAACAATTTGTGTTTCGTTGCGTTCAAGAGCACCGGAAGCTCTATCCTAACTGCGAAGAGCAAACATTGAAATAAAAATATGTACATTAATGTTTCTTGTAGTCTGATATTGTTGTAAATATCTGCTTTAAATAAACTGATGTCACGTGTAGTAAGGAATTATACAGTTAGCAATCTTTCCACTGTAGTCGCAGTACAGGATTTCAGGTCCAACTTTGACCTCAAGTCGGCACGTGTTCCCGTTATTTTATTGCAATAAAAAATTTTTCTCATGTTTCTGAGGTTAAAAGGAAAAAATTTGGAGGGTATGCGTATTCGATTTCACAACTTTTTTTTCCGCCATTATATCTTGAGACACCCTAATATATATACCTTATTACAATTCAATTAAATAAAATTTTCCTGCAGTGTTTCTGAGCTAATGAAATCGGTTTTTCCAGCAGAGTTCATGATTTCTCAATTTGCCGAATAGCACTCCAAGTTTCGCCGAATGATAATAGTTTTGACGAATAGAGCTCTTACTTTTGCCGAATGATAATATTGTTGTCGAATCGTCAGACAACGATTCTGTAATCCTTCATAGAAGGTATTTCAGGAGGTCACAGTGATCCCCCATGATAACTCTTCTGACTAAAGGCCTCAAATGAAAGCTTAACGAAAGATCCTTTAAAAATTACGTCCTTCAAACGCACATCCTTTTAAATTATTTCCTTCATACGATCTTTTCTAAGTTTCTTATTCCTATCATAGTTGCTAGAAATCTTTTTATTTATTTATAATATAATACCCCATCACTTTTTCTAAATACTCCAAGCAATAATTTAACTTTAAGTATAAATATGACGTCAAGAATTATCCATAAGACACGCTACTTTGTTAATTCATTTATTTAGTCACAATTCATGTCATAACTCGCCAGAATACTTCCCCGTCTCTCAATAAATAAGCCATTAAACGATATTTATTACGAAATCAACTGACAAATTACGCATTCCCTCCAAGGCAGATACAATCATTTGATGACTTATACATATCTTAATCGTATGAATAAGTCTTCATTAACCTTTAATTCAGAATGTCAGTTTGGGGCAATTAGACAGGACTTTACTGGAGAAGTATTGATCCCTCCTTTCCCGAGGTTTTGACTTTCTCCTTTCCTTTGCTCAACTGAAGGACAGGATTTGGCCCCAAAGGAATTTCATTGATTAATTTCTTTCTAATAACACCTGGAAAAGAATGTTCAGGACCAAAACTATGCACTAAACATCCAAAATGGTTCTTTTTTTCCCCCAAAAAGAAATATATAATTAATTGAAAGCGTTTCGTATGTAATTGTTTTAATAAGGAACAGTTATTTAGCTGTGAATTTTCTAGTATTCTGTAGAATAAAATTTAGGAAGCAGTAACGCGAAATTAATTATCGGTTCATTTAGTTTCTCTTCCAGCAAGGTATGCAGTTAATTGTTGTACATGTCATTGATCTTTTGAAAATCTGGAACAAAATATTTCAATAAGAGAAAAATTTAAACAAAACAGCATCGTTCGGGGTTAGCATGAAACAGGTTTTAGCATTTAGTACCGGCATTTTTCTAAAAGCTAAACAACTTTTAAATTTTATGTTTCAAGTGAAAGAACTTCATCAGGAATAAAAAATAGAACTGCTGGTAATATATAATATAATTCCTGGATTATTTTCCAAGAGATTTTCCTAGATCAGTTAAGATTTCGTCACCTTTAAAAGTTGGATTGATTTCTAATCGAAACCTATCAATTTAGTATTTTAGTATTTCTGGTGAATACAAGGGAAATGATTAATAGTTTAAGCAGAACCGAAAAGTATTGCAGTTCTCAATAACTCTAGTGGGAACAGAAAGACACATATTTTTTTAATTAGCAAACTTTGAAGGGATCTATTTTTTTCTGGAAAAATAAGAATGATTGTTACCGTTTGGTTTTGGTATGAGCTTGGCAAGGTATAATTCATATCGTCTTGACACGGGATTTGCTCGGGACTGGAATTGAATGATTTAGAAGATTCCGTATTAAGAAATTGACTTAAAGTAATTATCTTGTGATGTAGTATTTGATAGGGATGGATTGATTTCACTGCAACCTTTGTCTATCATAAGTACAAAATCTTCTTTTCTGTCAGTTTCAGAAAATCTACAAGATAGGTTATCTGATTTCATTTTTTCTAGGAAATTTGATGAAATTTTAAAAAGTGGATAATTATTATACATTTAGCATATTTCATTGAAACAATAAAAAAACTGATTTGGATTGAATAAGTACGAGATAGAAATATGTATGTGGTATTATACAGTTATAAAAGTCATAATTCCATTTAAGCGTTCTTATTTTGTGGTGCAGGGCTTTCCAAATTATTTTATCATTATTTTCATCAACGGACTAGTTTTAATTAAATTTAATTCAACGTACAATTTCTCCAATTTTGATATAAAAGTGCCATGGAACCAGTGATCAACGAATGATGGTGTCTCACTGCTCCCTAAGTGCGAAATATAAGCTCAATTTCTGTCATTCTCAGACAAATAAAATTGACAACAAAATTCTACTGCTAAAATTAAAGTTAGGCAATAAGCTAATGTAATATTAATAACACCAGTTTAAAAAGTTTAACAATTTTGAAACAGTACAACAATTAATGAAGATATTTTACTTCGATGGGTTTAAACTTTGATGACATTGTTTATTTTTCTTACATAAAGTTTGAAAACATAACAACCTTTATTCTGTAATATTGTTCACAGTATGTCGACAGACTTTTAAAAAGTTTCACCTGGCTGGAAATATCCACATAGAAAATAAGTTGCAGTTGTCAAAGATATTTTATTTAAAAAAATCATATTTTCTGAAGTAAAAGTTTTTTTATTTCAAATTCACCGAATAAAAATTAAAGTAAACTACTTGAAAAAGATATCCTCAAAATTTCAAAACTTTATCTTTACCAGCTCTTGACTTATAAGAGTTTGAACGCAAACAATCGGGAAAAATTGCATCATGCAGAACAACGCGCTTAGTGTTTTAAAGTAAATATAATATTAAATTAAATGCATGCAACAAAAATAACTGTATCTTTCATTCTAATTAAGATAGAAACAAAATTCAAACGTCCTTTTAAGCAAAAAAAAAAAAAAATGGATAAGGTTTTAAAATAATAAGATATTGCAAAATTCGACGATTTTTGTGTCCCGGACCCCTTTAAGAACTTCTAGAATAGGTTCTAGTACATTTGCTAAAACTTTCTCTCCACTTCTCAGAGAAAATCAAAGGAAAAACAACAAAATTTTATCGATTATTAACCTAGATTCTTCATTTCTTTTATGAGAGGCCAGGCCGTCTTTTCTCGGGACTAATTACTCAATCTAGATTCCGATCCCGTTCTCCTTATTGTAATGAATTTTCGCTAAAATCGATCCCGAAGAAATAAATGCATTCGAGTCTGGCCCCAGTATTCTCACCTGAATCGTGAACACATGAAGATTAATTAGTTTTATCGTTCTCCGTATGATTTTTGAAATAATGGGTCAACATTTACTATAAAGTCATTTTAGAGTAATTATATTGTATTATTGAAGTACATTTTTAATCTTATCGTTTTATGTAAAGTTGCTTTAAACATATCAATTCTCCTTTTATTTTTCTTTCTCTCTTAGTCTCTCTTTTTGCTGTCATGAAAATTATTTCGTTGCTCTGTACACCAAAATTATTCAACAGCTCATTATTGCTCATGTTAGAAATATTCATACTATTATTATCGTTTAAATTAGGGATTGCGATTCCGGTATACCGAATAAAGGTATTTCGAGCAATTTTGCAATTTCAGAATACCGGTATTTACTAAGGAAGAGAGAATACCGGTATTTTCGGTATAAGCTGAAAATAATAAATACTTTCAAGTAAAGAATTTTTAATTTAACTAATCAAATATAAACTTATATTTTAAATGCACGTTTCTTTTCCATGCTACATAACCAAAATCAATCTATTTATGTACAATTTTACAAACTAATAGAATATTATTAAGCAAAATTAGCAGAAAGATTGCAAAATTATATTTTCATTACTACATGGTAAGATGAATCGCAATTTTCGTGCGTCTTTGTGCACCATGTTTTTTTTTCTATTCCTCCAATCACTCACTTTCCCTTTTGTGAAAGTTTATTTCGAGTGTAATTTCGAATATATTTGTTCTTTGAATAACTTATTCTAACCATCTAATGCAGTAATACTTTGATATTTTCTTAAAAAATATAGTTGAGATAAATATTTATCTCAATTGTACTGAATTTTGGTTAAAAAACGTTTTCTTTATAGTAAATCAATTTGTAATTTTTTGTCACTGGTATTTGTTAGTTATCATATCTCGCTTTATACTTGGCAAGATAATATTTAGAAATTATGTAAAATTAGTGCCTTGAAAATTTTCATAGATGATACGCATAATCTTTTAACACATTTGCAGATATTTACATAATTATAAATTGTGAAGAATTTTAAAAAGAAAGCGAAAATGAATAAGAGTAACTAATTTCTAACTAAGATCAAATTTCGTCAAGTTTTTCATAAATTTCAAACCAAAAATCTAATAATAAAAATGAAATGAAAACTTCTCCTGTTTAAGAGAAAATGTTAGTATTGGAAAAGTATATCGTCTCTCGGAAAAAAATTACAACTTGCTACAAATCTAAAATAATAATAATAATACAAAAGAAACCCATCCACGAGGAGTTTTCCGAAAATAATACGCAGGATACCGAAGGATTTGAAGATAAAGGATTTCTAGACAATTAGACGAGGTGTACCGCGTATTATTAACAGCAGCACCTACCTATGTGAATTCAGCAAGAGTATTTTCTACTGTCTAATTACTGCTCTGTGTTCCGTAGTGAGCTAAAAGCCATTGATGAAGCCCTAGACTCTCTGGAGCTCCTCCCGCACGGAACTGAAATTTGGATTCTATCCGATAGTAGAAGTGCAATACAGCACCTGACCAGGTGGCAAAAGTGTGAGAGATAGTGTAAGAGTTTCAATACTCAACAAACTAAAACAACATTCCGTCTCTCATCAAATTCACATGCAGTGGATCCCTTCCCATGTAGAAATAGAAGGTAATGAGATCGCGGATACCTTGGCGAAAGCTGGTGCTGCTGAGGTCTCAGAGCCAACGGCATCACTCACCTTTCAGGAGATCCACTCAAAAATTAAACACAGGGATAATATCACTTGGATTATCCAGCCAGAGCACCATTGGTACAGATGTTCACGACATGGTGGCTCCCTGGGTTTAACAGACAGGAACAAACAACTCTTGCCCGTTTTCGTAGTGGACATCTTAAAACTTTCAAATTTTCGGAGGGGTCGAAGACTTTTCAGACTTGTTCCAAGTGTTCGGTTGAGCAGGCCTCGCCTGAACATATACTATCGTGCCTGGGGCTCTCCAGGAGGGATTCGACTGAAGACCCAGTGACCGTGCTGGATTTCTTGAGGGTAAACAAAGTGATGGACCTGGTCTAGCTCTGCTGACCATGAGGGCATGCAACAACATTTTCTACTGTTGTATGGTTAAGCACTAATTGAGTTCCAGGCTTGGAAACAATTCGAAAGAAGCATTATGTGTTTTCCTCTTATTGTGTTTTTATTATGACATTTGTTCCCTTATTTTATATTTGTTCACAATACGTTTCCGTAAATAATACAATTTTTGTACAAAATAATGAAATGTGGCAATGAAACAATAGGCTTTCAAGCATGAGAAATTTCAAATAATAGAATTAGTACCGGTATTCCGGTATCACAGTTTGATAATACCGAATACCGGTATTGAATTTTTAGTCCGGTATTTCAATCCCTAGTTTAATATGATGTTATGACTAGTTTTTCTCAGTAGCATAGCTAAGGTGAGGTGGAGGGAGTGGTCCGCTCCAGGCGGCATAATTTTAGGAACGGCGATTCAGTACCTTTTTTCTGAAAAAAAAAAATTAAATAATGGAATCATACTTTCAATCTATTACTGGAGGTAAAAAAAAAATCCTTCGAAATGTAAGGTTTTGTTGTGACTACAACTGCGCTTCTCAGTGTTCAAAGTTGAAATGTTTCCGTAGTGAACCCCTGAACCTTCCCCATTCTCTTAACGTCCACTATGACAGAATTAAATTGTATTTTGATGACGAAAATTTCGGAAAATATTTAAGAAAAGACCCTGACTTTCTAACGCCACCAAAAGCTAAAACTGACTTCAGTTTTGATGAAGATTCTGGAGAGAACTCCATCGCCATAAACGTTACTCTTAACTGCGATTTTTTATGTAAATTTAGAATATTTCTCCGAGATAGGCGTAAAACATCCCCAACCCCCATCTTTTTTTTTTTTTTTTTTTTTTTTTTTTTTTTTTTTTGTAGGAAGAATACGGATTGAATAAGTTTCCCTTTTCTTTCTTAAATGAAGTTTTCAATTTTTTCAATAATTTTCGACGGTTTAATGTATTAGGTATGTATTAATGAAAGGGCGGCAAATAGAGGAACCGCCCTGGGCGGCAGAAACTGTTGCTACGCGACTGGTTTCTTTTTATTAAAAAAACATAAATATTCATCGATACTTTTTATGGTACATTTCTCAATTATGAAAATAGAGGGATTTTTGCTTTCGTGCTTTCTTTTTCCTCTTATATTTTCTCCTTTTTTTTTCCCAAGCCAACTATTTTTCTAATCGTCTAAAATTCCCGTAATTATTTATGTAATTTAATCACGGCTGTTATGATAGGTCACATTTTTATCTTGTATTGCAGAAATCTAATCTATAATAAAAATTGAGCATGCCTTTTTTTTTGTTTTGTTTCTATTATGTCTGGTTTACTTTTAAATTACAGAACGTCTACAAAAAAGAGGATAGTTAAGTAGTTTTTAAACTGCGTGAAACAGTGCAATCTGTTTTCCTCTGTGTAAATCCTTCTACAATGCGTTGCATCCTTTTTTACGTTTGCATCCAACTAATTAATCATTTATGGCAAAAGTGCTGGCCAAATTATTATACTAAGACTGTTTTAAAAGCAAATTCTTTATTGATTACATAACTATAGACACATTAACGAACAGTGAAATAATTATCTAATATTTAGTATGTATTCCCTTGTTCTTGATGAGCATTTGAAGTCTTTTTGAGATACTTTTCACAAGGTTTACACCACTTCTTAACTTTTTAAAAAAGGAGGTAAAAAATTGTTTATACTCACTATTTATACACATACTCACTAATTACCTAAAACTTACTTTAAATGTAACAGAACACACTAATAAAAAGAACTAGCGAACTGTTTAAGCTGATTGAGGTTATGTTCTTGGTAGGTAGATAAACAAAGAACATAAACAAAGCAGACAGTGCTGCCACCTGCAAACATTAAATTATGCTAAAATAACGTAATAATCAGTGTACAGTATGTACTGTACTTTAACAGTAAAATAAATAGTATTTTAGTACAAATAGTGTATAAAAAAAAACTTTTTAGTTTAATAATTTGGCCAGCACTGTAAGTAATGAAGTTATTTATTCAAATATTTAAGGTATTTTGGAAGAAAATTAGCTTTCGTTCATGAAACAATGTCATGAGAAACTGACTTTAATAAAAATGCTTCCTTAACCTAAGTTAAAATTTTGTAATTTTTTTATTAAGAAATTATCATCTATATATATGTAAAAAAAGTACATTAGAAAAATGTCTGACGACAGCGAGAAAAAAAAATCTATTTGAAGCTTTTACTTTATGATGCACGCAGAACTGTTATTCTGCGGAAACTGAAAATAAATGAGGCTGAAATTAAAATGATAAGAACACTCTCATTCTCGTGAAATATTTTATCTTTCAAGCTCACCAAAAATAAAATCTTTTTAGTCTTTTAAATATTTTCTAGCTTTTCTATCATCATTTTAAGGAAATTTTCAGCTGCTTTTTTCGTATTGTTTCAGTATTTTTTCGCAGCATGAAAAATAAACGGAGCGGAACTTCTTAGAGTCATGAGGTCAAATTGATTGATGCTTTTTATTGTTTAAGTTAAAAACTGCCCTTTAAATGTTCTTAAGAAAAATAATTTAAACCATTTGAATTTGAATAAATTTAAAACTAAACTCGTTAAAATGTTTAAAAAAAATAAATAAATAAACAGTAAATAAATTACGCAAGGCACATCCTCCATCCAGACACATGTTTCGATACTACCAGGAATCCCATTTTCAATAAACATGAATTTGAACCTGTGGAGGAAAAAATATCCGACGAAAGCAAAAACCAAACACATTTTTACATTGAAAAAAGCATTCCCAGTAACCTCGAAGCATGTGTCTGGGTTTTCTTCCCTCCAACTTATGCATTTTATACATTGTGCGCCTTTTATTGTATAGCGATTAGATGCTAAAAGGCTCTTCATTTATTATTGTTAAATTGTTACAAAATATAAAGTAAAATGAATATGATTGTGTTTCAAAGTAAAAAAACGAGAATATTATTTAGCGACTAAAGTTTAAAACTTTAATGCACAAAAAAATTGCATTATTAAAAGGAGGAGCCAGCTACTCATAAATGTTTAAAGCACTAAAGTACAGTACATAGTGTGAAGAAACCAGAGTGAAAATTCGTTTTTAAATAAAAAATATCACGTGTTTATTGGTTAAAAAATCTTATTTGATTTTAAAACTTTGTTTCACTAGTTAGACCCACAGTTGCTTTAGTTGCAACTTTTTTCTATTTAACTGCCGCAAAACCTGGAGTAGATCTTCAAAAGTTCTTTCACCTTTTTTTTCCTTCTGATAAACTTTTACATATATCAATAAGAGACTTTTTAGTGTTCGATATAAATGTTATTTTTTAATGATATTATGAATTTCTGAAACTGGTATTGTGTTTAAGTCGCATTTAATGATTAGCTTACCAAAGATTTATTTTTGCCATCACCCTCCATCAAAAACTTAGTACCGCTGTCTTTTGCTTTCGAAATATTGCTTCGATAATTAAAATGTTGAACAAATAATTTCTGTTATTGAAAAACTGTAAAAATTAAAATTTTTCATCATTGCTCTCATAAGTGCAGTCTCGTAATGGACATTTTTAAAAGAGATCGATTCGTAACTGCTTTCTACTCAGTGATTTTTTTCATGAAAATTAAGCAGGTTATCAATTTTATGCATTGTATGTTTCTCAATGTTTTTCTGGTTTCATAAATACGTAGAACATTTAATGATGTATTAATTCGTTAATGTTCGCCTTTTATATTATAAGAGTATTGGAAATATACCTCTTACCAACTACTCTTAGTCATTTTGATAAGTTGTAGTTCCATCGCAAAAGCTCTTCAGTATGTCTAAAATTTCAGGACGCTTCTTTTATTGCATTCCCATTTATTCTAGAAAAAAGAGAAAAAGTGTACCTCTTGTGTATTTTTCATTAAATAATACCTGTTATTGCCATACCATATTAATACCATAATGCCTGTTATTGAAACATTTCGCCGGTGTATTTATATCAAAGCTTTAGTGCATTTCTTATATTTCTGTTTTACTGAGAAACAAAATCTGTACTTTAAAATATTCATTTTTTTACCTAAGTAATCCCTTATTATTTTTCAATCTAAATGATAGTTCTCTTTATGAAAGTAATGCATTAGTTTTCACTTTTCAAATTGGAGAAAAAAGAATCATATAATGCTGATGAAATATAATGCTGATGAAATAGCATGATACAAAATAAGCAAAATAAATAAAACCTTCTCGTTACATTCTTGTAGCATTTTTCTTCACCCACATTTCAAAATTATATTTAAAAAAATGAAACTCAAAAAAAGAAAACTTCTATCTTGTTTAGTAAAATATTTTCCATCCTCGTTGCTTTGTTTTACATTTGAAAAAAAACGCCAGACTTTTTGAAACAAATTCTAATCCAACTGCACTTTTTTTCTTTCGGTTAATGGAATTTTTTTTGAAAATTATTGTTTTTCTTTATTATTTATACTAATATTTCAAACAACAAATTGAAGTGCTGCCATCTAGTGCTTACTTGTAATAGAAAATTTATCACAGATAACGAGATATAACTTCTTTATTCTTAAAATGATATATTTTCAATATTTGTCACTGCCTTTTATTCACGATATTTAAGATGAAACAAGTACGCAACTCTACGTTCAAGAGGCAAATTTTACTTTTGTTCTTTGACTTCAGGAGAGCACAAAGAAATGTAAGAAGTTGTACAAACTATTTTAATTTATCTTTCTTCAAAATAGTTACGTGCATGATTTTGCTTTTGTTTTAAACTGATAATTAAAAATAAATGTAACTGCCAGCTTAAACAGAAAATATTCTCTTACCACTAAAATAAGCTAAAAATATTTGCTAAGTTTTTGGCATTTTTCAGAAGTATTACAACACTTGTTACATGCACACGTTATCTATATATTTAACTTCATCAGCCTAGTTCATATTAGCTGCACATGATCTTTATTATTTTTTTTTCGTTTAGCTGCTCTTGAATATACATTTATACTCAAAATGTTGACTGCAGAAAAAACGATTCCGAGATCTATTCTTCAGTTATCAAATATCATTCCTGAAATCTCATCTTTTATTTTAGGACATGATATTTTAATGCTACAAACAATATTTTTTCACAGTTTTTTAGTTGAGAAATCCTACCAACGCGCTAGGAAGATGTTCTGTGTATACGCGAAAGAGAAGTAAACTACTTGAAGAAGTAACTTTCTTGTATCTGATCATGATCACTGAAAATTATCTTAAAAATGACGGCAATATGTAACATATTCAGTAAGTTACTTCCCTATAGCCAGTGCTAAGGCATAAATACATGAAATACACCGCCAGCTCAGTCAATTCCAGCCGAGGACTGCAGTTTCGTGCTTATTAGCACTCATCAGCCCGGCATAGGAAATGACTGAGCTGGAGGTGGAAAACATCTTAAGGAAGCCAAGAACCATCAATCTTCGAGTCGAACCGAACCATTGCTTCGGTCACTCGTCTGGTCAGTGCTAATTATATGTTAGCTACCAGTTTGTTTGGCACTCTTGGCTTCCTTAAGAGGTTTTCCAGCTCCAGTCACTTCCTATGCCGGGCTGATGAGTGCTAATTAGAACGAAACTGCAGTTCTCGGCTGGAATTGACTGAGCTGGCGGTGTATTTCATAAATATGTAACAAAGTAATAAATAAACAAGAGATACGTAACCGCAATTACTTTTGAGTAATTTTTAATTATATGCTTTTTAATGCTCGTATTATGTGCTAATAAATGCACATAAAACTTGATGAGGAAAAACGTTGTACGTAAATTTAACATTGGAAAACGTTTCTTATGCAAAAACCAGTGATTTTCGCGTTTGAACAATAGTAAGTACCAATAGTTTATTAATTTAAAAAATACGCGATAGTAAAATATTTTGAAGTATTGAAAAAAGAAAATTATTTGAACTAGGTTATGCTTTAATGTGTGTATGTGATTTTGTTCCAAGCTATTACGCGCGCATGCGAAAAACAGATGTAATTTGGTTTTGAAAAGTGTTTTCTTTCCATAAATAAAGAACAACTAAATCCAGTTAACGCTAGATTTAGTAGTTATAAAGAAGCATTTTTTACAAACAACAAGTTACAATCAGTAATTTGTTGTTTTTAAAGGTTTCTTTTCATAAAGAAAGAGTAATTTATTTCTATTGAATTTTGATTTAGTAGTTTTAAAAAGGTTTTTATATTTTGGTTATTTTCAATCAATTACTAGGTGCTTTTGAACTGTAGTAATATACAATAAATTAGAGTCTTTGTAAAATTCGAAAATGATGCAAAAATGTGACACAATTTTCTTTGATTCTACTCTGTCAAATTGATATTAACATTCAAATTAAATGCTTTTTAATTTGTTCTATGTATCATTTAAGGTATTTTCTTTTTAAAAAATTTTTTCCCTAGTTTTAAAATGAAAATTCAACAAAATATTATTTTATAAAACTCGTTGGAAATGTTAGTCATACGCTGTTTTCCTTAAGTAGCACAAAAAACTTTCACATTTCGTTGTATTACCATCACTTAAAAATATTTCATACCAAGAGTAATTCATATTTAGGCTCTTGTTTTACTCTAGCAATGATCTTAGTCACACTCACGAGTAATAATGTATGACACTTTTATGAATTGATGAACATATACTATACCGCGATCTTTACAAAATGTTAAGGAAATATTAATATACTACAATCCCGTGCCTGATTTCCACATTAATTACATCTGTTTCTGTCTGAAAAAACAAATATTGAATTACATGGATTGGCCAAAAGGTACGAACCCAAACTTTTTAAAAATGTTATTTGAAATTCTCTTTTTACAGTGGAGGAGGACATCGGAAAAGGCTTCATGGATTGTAAGTATATGACATATTTAAGATAAAAATGCATTTAAAGAATTTGTTTCTTTGTGAAAATGCTGTTTCAGTTTTTTCTAGAATCTTTTGAACCTTTTGGTTATACTTATGAATGTTTTCGAACTTTGCGTATAATAGTCTGACTTTTTGAAAACGCAAACAGTACAGATGAACAACCTAGGCCCGTTGAAGCTAAGTAGATTGAAAAGCGATAGCTTTGTGCAAGGTAAATAGATAAAAATGGAACAATGTTTAAAAGGATAAAAAGTTTTTAAAAACGCAAACAGTACAAATGAACAGAATAACGGACGCATTTACTTTGCACAAAGCTATCGCTTTTCAATCTACTTAGCTTCAACGGGCCTAGGTTGTTCATCTGTACTGTTTGCTTTTTTAAAAACTTTTTATCCTTTTTGTGCTTTTAAACGTTGCTCCATTTTTATCTAATTTACCTTGCACAAAGCTATCGCTTTCAATTTTCAGTCTGACTTTCTTTTTGACCAAAAACTCATTTGTGTATACATGGTGTTACAGTTCAAAGATGAAAAATTTATGTGTATTTGATTCAACTAAGTTAAAAAGAAAAAAAAAACAGCAGCATCTTATGAAACGTTAACAATGCAAAAATATTCAATTTTTGCCGCTGTTCCAATATGCGAAACTGTAAAATTCGTACAGTATTACCGTTCTCACCTTAACATCAATATAAGGGGGCATAGTTTTTTTTCCTTGCTAAATGCTATTTACATTACAATTACAAAAAAATGCTATTTACTGATAATTATTGACTCAACTGTTAACATTTTGCAGCTTGATACCTTCTTAAAATTTACCTTACATGTTTTTTTAATGTATAGAGAAAAAATCAATTTTTTGAAGAAAATTATAAATTTTAGGTCTCCTGCTAGACACCTAAATAATTTTTGTGGTGCATGTGGGGCTATAGGGGCAATTGCATTTTTTTGCGATTCGGTCTAGCACACCGTGCTGGTTCACACTTTAAGTTGCTAGTCGGCACGGGCTGCCGCTGTTCAAATTATATGAAACTTTTTTCACAGTTAAAGCAAAAATACAAGAGGATGTGCGACTTGAAAAACCGACTTTTTTTTTTTTTTTTTTTGAGGGAGGGGGCGCCCTAGCGTAGCATGCCCTGTATGCTTGTATACGCGTAGTTATGTTAGAATTGTTACTTTAAAATTGAAATATTTTCTGGCGTGAACACTAACTGTGTGAGGTAGGGCAGTAACTGCAAATGTAACTTTTTTTTCTCTTTTATCACTTATTTATTTATTATTTATTTATTTATTTTGCATTTTTGCCATCATCTATTGTACGTTAGCTTTTCTGTGCTAGCTCCCTCATTTAGTTTCCAATAAAAAAAATTACAAAAGAAACGTCTAATCTTGTTATTTTCCTAACATTAAACGGTAGTCCAACAAGCATTTCTTCAAATATCTCGAAAATCCATTCCTGCAAATGCTGCCGTTTACCTGATCACGACAGGTTTGGTCTTCAACGAAAATGTAGCTATAAGAAGGACATCAAAAAACTGAAAACAAATATTTAGAACAAAGACACAATATATAATTATGGTTTGATGGTTATGGCATTGTAGACAGAAAAATATATACCTAACAAATATATAAACGTTCCTACTAGTCTTTATTAATATCTAGCATGATAAATTGGTTCATTATTGCGCTAGTCAAAAAAAAAAGGAATGAAAATATTTCTCTGGTGGAAAGGTTCACGAAGTTCTCCAGTACTGTGGGTGCATTATAATTTTTAAATATTGTTGTTCCTCTACGTGCATAGAAAGTAGTTTTGACGCGCAATATCTGTACACCAAGTAAAATGAGTTTTCATTGTTACCACAGTATAAATATCAAAAGGTTACCGACGCTTTAATTTACGTCCATCAACATGAAACATTTTAGACGTGCTTTTTCTATAATAGTTTGTGCTAAACGTTGCATAATATTAAAAATAAGTTTCTTCAGTAACTTAATCTACAGACAATTTTAGTAGCAACTCCATTATACTTTAATTTCACACCTGCCCAATTTTTAATTTATCTATGAAATGTTTATCCAAGACAAATATCCAGCTCTAATTACATCTTATCGTGTTTAACGTTAATACAGTAATTAAAGTCTTAAGCGTAACATAATTTCAAAGCTGAAAAGCGCCAGTTACCCCGTAAAGCTTTCTTTAAAAGTAAAGCCGACTTGGGGATTACTATTCAAAGGTAGGAAAGTGTGTTTGTTGAAAAA
Organism: Uloborus diversus; assembly: GCF_026930045.1. Lineage (NCBI taxonomy): Eukaryota > Metazoa > Arthropoda > Arachnida > Araneae > Uloboridae > Uloborus > Uloborus diversus. The sequence continues at coordinate 151,715,495 of NC_072734.1, read as the reverse complement.
GATTTCTTATAAAAGCGTATTTGATTTAATATGCAAGGGAAATATTTGAAGATGGTTGTCAGAAGCGTGTTTGAATTGTAATAAAAAATGTTCGTAGCTTTGATCGATTTTTTTTTCTTTCCATTCACGTCTAGCAGAAAATGAACTATATTGAAAAAAAAAAAGTCTTGCAAAAGTAAATGACGACGATAATTTTGAATCACTCATCATTGCATCCTTTCTCTCTACTATCTATTATTAGAATATCAAATCGATTTCGATATCTCCCTGAAAGTTTAATCCGTCAGTTCAATTAATTCGTTCTTTCATTCTGCCTTTTTTTGTCCGATTATGTATCTATCGCTTTTTATTTTAGTTCATCTATAGTTGTCTTAAGCACTAAAAATATTTTTTCTACATACATACGTTTACTAGCGTATGCATATTTTTAAAACATTAATTTGATCACACTCATTTGCATTCACATCTTGGCATCAATTTAATTTTATTAGAAAATGTACCTGCTTATGCTACGTACATGTACTACAAATATTCATGTACTATATATAATTCATGCATGAGTACTTTTTGGTAAGTGCCTTTACAAACTTCTGTAAATGAATGATAACAACACATTCTACCTAACAAAAAGATAAAATAATATAAAAGAAATAGATGAAAAAGGGTTGTTCAAACAGAGTTGGAAACGTTACAAGCATAGCTACAACATTTCATCCTACATAAAACTCGAACAAATTTTCATTTTATCGACGGATTTTGCCATCGAACCTACTCGTAATTTGAATAACCAGACTTATTTGGCTGCATTGCTGAATACTCGATTAGTAACCATAGATACGGAAAATTATCGTTCTCCGAATATACACAATCTGGGTCAAGGCTCTGGTGGGAATTTATTATATTTGCATGTAACACAAAACAGAGAATTAATTACTGTTGCATTCGAAAAAAGTGGTGAAAGACAATTAGGTGTATCTATCACCAAAGGGTTCTTAAAGTATCATTTCATTGTGTGATGTCAAGATATCCATCATTCCTTTTTATCGTACCTAAAAAAAAGACTATTTATCAAACTTCCCGGCAGTTACGTTAATGATATTGATTGCCTCATTTACTTGGAAAAACGACATAGAATTGGGTATAAAAACTGAATTAAAGATCCTCTTATCTTATTGCATTACAAACCTTATAAAATATTAAAAGGGCCGCCGAGAGCCAAGACAGGCGCCTTGTCAGTTTGTTCCCCGGGCTCCTTACCCCCTTAAAACTTTTAAATAAAAACTAACTACAGTAAAACCCCTACTAACGATCACCCCTCAACTGGGGACACTCCTCTTATGCGGACAATTTTTAATTCCCGATTCCAAGGCAGATAACATTATTAAACCCCTGTCCTGAGGACACCCCTCTATAAAGGACAAAAAAAATTGCCTCGTTAGTGTCCGCATTAGAGGGGTTTCTAATCTGATTCCGAGTTGAGCCCTCCCAAAGGCCGATCCCCTAATTACCCTTTTTTTAATGCTCCCATAGCTTATTCTCATTAAAGCATAATTTCTTTAAAAATTAAGTAATGAAATGTACTTTATCTTACTTCATTTTATGCGTATCATTTAGGAAAAGCATAGTATATTGAGTTTAAAAATGCTAAAATTTAAAATTTTTTTGCAAAAGAAAACCGTACATTGTTGTAACACTTCTAAAAATTGGTTTCTTTAAAAAAAATTGACTTTAGTAAACTTATATCATTTCATTGTATACTTGTCATTTTATAAAAATACTGCACACTGATTTCTAAAGATTCCATTTTAATCAAGATTTTAAACTTAGAAGGAGAAAATTTAGAAAACCACATAAAGAAAAAGGAAATATTCCATTAATTCATAGATCAATACAATTTCTAATTATTGTACTCGCTTTTACTCTTTTTACTTTAAAATACTTTTCCCCAATCACAAAATTTAGGACTGTTATTCCAGTTACATTCGTTAGATTCTTTGAAAAAAAATAGCGGTCTTTGCACGGTACAGAGAACGTCACTCAGCAAGACTAAAACATAGAAAAAAACCACGAGTTAAACTATAGTGGTATAAATCAATTGTATAAGTATCGTAAAAACGAAAAGCAAATGAAACTCGCACCCTGTTTAAAAAAAATCAAAACTTTTTATCTGAATTATCCTTTTAGCAAAACGTTGTGATAATTTTAGTTTCCGTATTATTATTGAACTCTCATCTGAAAGTTCAATTAAGTTCAAAAAACAACTAATACACCCAAAAAAACAACTACAGCTGCTGCAAATACCGTAGAAAATCTAATATGATTATCCTTTTTTTTTTAAGTCTTAGAACAAAAACATTTAAATCGGACCAATACTTAAATCTCGAAAATTATAAAGTTCGGTATTTTTTTTTTTTTAATTTCGTTACCGATTCCTGAATTTCTTTTATAAAAACACTATTTTTTAAGATTTTTAAAACACATTAGTTACGTTAAATCATGATTATTTTGCAAGTATATAAATTTTCACTGTCCTTTTTTATGATTTAAATAAATCCTGATTACATTTGTTTTTAAATTCCTAAAATTTGTCATAATTAATCAATTAAATTTAAAATATGTGATTCGTATGCAATTTTCAAAAGTGGTAGTTTAGCTTATTTTTATACAAAAAAAAAGTTGTAATGTTAAAAAAAAGAAAGAAAGAAAGAAAAGAAACTGTTTCGACGCCAGAATAAAAATTGTCGGAAAATTTCAAAGAACGACATGCATTTCATGATTTAGCCAATACTAAAAAAAAAAAAAAAAAAAACATTTTCGGAACGCTCTAATTTAATCAAGATTCAAAATAATTTCAAGCTAGATGTTTATTAAAGTTATTTTTTAAAAAATTCATTCTCAATCTCAACTTTCTGTCTCTTCTTTACAAACAGGGAGTTCCGGTAATTTATTTTATATAAATATTTATGATATTTATATTAGAAGTTAAGTTTATCTTTAATCCTTGAGTCTAATCCCTAAAAAACGCTAGCCTATTTCTTCAAAGAGAAGCGTGGGGACACTCAAACTAAAAAAAAGAATCAACTAAAGAGCGCAAATTGAGCTCATCACGAATGTTGAGAAAAATCGATTTTTTTCTTGCAGACTAGACTTTGACCGGAATTTATTGACAAGCTCAGATATCTTGACTCTGAGCCATTTTACGTATTGAGACAGCGAACGTAGTAAAACTATGTATTATTCTTTGTTAAATTTTATTCCGCAAAAAATTATGTTGATTTATCATTTTCAACTCAAAATAATAACAGTAACAATAAAAATAATACCTATAACTTGACACATTTGAAAAAAAAAATATCATAAACAATTTAGAATAAAAATTAAATATTTTGTATCTATTTCAGAAAAGTTAATTTGCGCTTTAAACTTAATCTCAATAAATTTAAACCCACATTCAGAATCTCCATAACTTAGTCAATGTTTTGGTGCTTGAAAATAATTTGTATTCGTCAAAAAGTTTCGAAATTCTCCCATATTTTATTCGGGGTGTCTTTCTCTCCCCTTTTTTTTCCAAATGCCAATTTTTACGATACGATGCGTTTACGATCAAGTTTGATGAAAGCAAATCTATCCATAAGAACATCACTTTTATTAAGTCCAAATTTCTACGTAGGCAATAATGATTCATTTTTACTTCCTTTTACAAAAAAGGAAGTATTGTATTCGCGAAAAAAAAAATCACCCGAAAATTGACCTTAATTTCCATTTTGCTTAGCCCCAAATGAATGTTGAGGTTTTTTTTCGATCCAACCACGAGTACGAGTGCATATAACCTAAAAACGTATAGACACGCGAAATATCCATTTTGACGTTTCCCGAGTTAATTACAACGAGTTTTCTCGTGACGTCTGTATGTGCGTATGAGCGTATGTATGTCGCATAACTCAAGAACAGTATGTCCTAGAAAGTTGAAATTTGGTACGCAGACTCCTAGTGGGGTCTAGTTGTGCACCTCCTCTTTTGATTGCATTCGGGTGCTTCTAAAGGGGTTTTTCCCCTTTTTGGGGGAGAAATCATTGCAAATTTCGATGTAAACTTAAGTGGTGTTACAATTTGGCCGACACTTGGCGAATTATCGCCAGTCTTTTGGTCGCCGTTTTGTCGCCAACTTGGTGATTTTTTTTTTAAATCCGGTTTCAATTTGGCAACCGTTGGTAATATTTAGAGAGTAAAATATTTAATCACATTAAAATTGCCATGACATTACATTGGAGTAAGAGGAAATCATGTGATGCACACATCGGCTCGTTTTTTTTTTCTTTTTTTACTTTTACGGTAAATATACGAAATTCATTATAATTTTAAGCTTAAAGTGTGTTAAAGACTTACATTTAAATCTTTCAAAAAACAATAGATGGGTCAGTGCTGTTCGCTTCTGACAAGATTACGAAAATAGTTTTCTATTCGTTATTTTAGAAAAAAAAATTGCAATATTGTATACAGCTTATTTTATCATTAGATAATTCTGGAGGATTATATGCTGCTGTTTTAAAATTAATTTTGAAGATGTTGGAACTGTTTTTAGCCTGCTGTCCCAGTAAAAGTCAGAGTAAGAAGAAAAAAACCATGAAAAAAGGGTAAACGAATTTTTAAAAATATCGCAAAAACAAAAAAAGTTCAAAAATAAATAAAATAATTAAATAATAATCGAAAAATTAAAAATTGGAAAGTATTGTATTTAGATGGGTGAAAATGTCTGTCGGTCTGTTTGTCTGCCTCCCCCCCCCCGTAACTTTCGAGTGAATAGTCCGATTCGAGGTTTTTTTTTATTGTTCGAAAGATCTCAGCTAGGACACATCATTCCCATATTTCATTTTTTGATTTGAACAACTTTTCGTTCAATTTTCAACAGTTCAAGTCCATTAACGTTAGCTCCTACGGCGAAACTAACAGTCAAAATAGATCCCGAAAGTAAAAGCCGGATTTATCTCAAAGAAATTTTGTAGGAAAAAGCTCTTGGTGACCAACTCCTGACTCCGACTCATTGAGTTTTTTCGCAGTCGACTCCGAATCCAACTCATGTACCAGAAAATTAGTCAGACTCCGAGTCCACGACTCCGGCTCCGACTCCGCAGCTTTGGCAAAAATTTAAATACGTTGGGGGAAATAATTGACTTCGACTGTTGGAAATTTTAAGTCTTCGACTCTGACGCCTACTCCTTTATTCCCAAATAAGTCCGACTCCGAATCCGCAAACATTGGCAGAGTTGCGGACTTAGAGAGAAAATGATACTTTCCGACTCCGAGTTTTTGAATTAAAAACGTTACATAAAGATATGCGCAGACGATTTTATTTTATTTTTTGATAATGAAAATTATTTTTTTTAAGTTCACCTTTATTGTTTTTATTTATTTTGAAAGTACATTTGTTCTTTTAATTATTTTTTGGCAACAGAGGAAAATTATTTTGTTTTATTTTATTTATTTATTTATTTATTTATTTTATTTATTTATTTATTTATTTATTTATTTATTTTTTGACATACTGTATTTTTTTAATGATCTTATTATTTCTCATTCTTTTTTTTTTCTTTTTGAAAGTGATTAAAGACTTTCTTTAATGGAAAAAATATATTAGCTTTGTTTAAAAGGTGCTACTACTTTATTTGTTCGGTTATTCCTTTTTTACACATCTTCTTCATGTGAGCAAGGCATAGTTTTTTTCTAGAAATCAAGTTAAAATGTTTAAAATTTACGCTTGAAATAATTTGCGATTTTAGCTAATTTTGAGAAAATTGATCAGATACTAGGAAGTTGATATTGGTAAACGGGAAAGTTGGCTGGTTTATTTCAGGACGGAACTTCTTGTTCTACATTGTAATACTGCATGCAGTAATATGAATGATCGAAATTTTGTGATGTTGTGAAGTAAAAACGTAGAATTTTTAAGTACTTGGAATTTTTCTTTTTCTACCTCATATAGAGAAATAGCTTTGAACCAGGCGAATAATTTTTTTAACCTCTTCATACCCGGTGTCCGGTATATCGGATATTAACTTTGTACTGTAGCCATTTATTAATTTATTCAATTACTACTTTTTTTTGTGTATGATTGACTCTTCACATTCTTCTTATTATTATTTATGCAACAATTTATCGTTTTGTGATTTTCAACACCGCAAATAAAGATTAGGAAATTAGGGTTTCTACGTTTTTCCAACCATGGATTTTCGACGCATAGGCAATTCTTATTTTTTTACTGATATTTTTTGAAATACAGGTATATATTCTTTTATTTACTATGTCAAATGTTATATTATGGTTTATTAGTGTTTAGAAAATATTTCACAATGAAGTTTGTGCGACTTTTCATGTTTTTTTTAACCTGAAATATTAATTTTAAAAATATGCGACCGGTATATTGAATGTATCGTAAGTCTTTAGTTTTTCACCGACAAACTTAAAATTTTTGACTATAAGATACCCCTTGCTACAGTACTGTGTCTACCAACTAAAAGAAAATAGGTCAACTACTTCGTAATTACGACTGAAGGTGTAAAGTAGATTTCATAACTATTATTTCTTAATTATGGATAAATATACAATACTTTAGTACATTTTTCTTCTTTTTTATGCTAACTAACACAATGAACTTATTTAAGTATGTTGGAGAAGGGGGGAAGTCATTTTAAAATACAAGAATTATAGATCAAAGTTACAATGAATGATTGCTATTGTTTAATATTTTACCAATTCCGGAAAAATAAAATTCTGGGAAGGTCTCAGCTGTCCCCTATGGTTTAAAATCCCATAATTCCACAAAGTACCCAAAGTGTTTCCTCTGTTCTTAGCAGACAGAGAGGTCCCGTCCCAGGGCTATCAATAGGCGTTGCCGTGCGTGACTCGTCCGTTGCCAAGCCCCCTTCCCCCTTCCCCCTCGTACAGGTGCGACGAGGTGGCTGGGCGCCCCACCAAGGCTCATTTTCGCATTTTTCTTTCGCCCCGCCAAAAACAATATGCGGGCGAGGCTTTCAGACGATCGCCGTGACAATGGTTGATCTTATCCGAAGAATCCGTAAACAATTCCGATGGATGGCACTGCGGCATCTGTGGACTGAAAGGACAGTGGTAAAATTCGATTTCGATTAAGCGATAGCTCAATTTTTATTTTTACATTTTTTTTTTCGGAGTATCGAGCATTCATATCTGATGGATGTTTCTGAAAGCGTTGATATATTGCGGGCGTATTTTTGCCTTTTGAATTGAAATTTGGAGCCTGTTTGGAATGACCTACATTTTCAAAAATATGCATTCTAATATTCTCGCAAGTTCCATATGCAAAAGCAGTAGCTGAGGTGCATTTTTGAATATTCTACCGCAAGTATTTCAGCTTATATATTACCTGTTAATGTATGAAAATGTGCTATTAAGTTCCCAAAACCAAAGACTACTTATGGATACGAATTATGTGAGAAATCAGTGCTGTATTCCTTTTAAAAATATTTGTGGTGAGAAAAAAACTTGCATGTTGATTTCGAGTTCTTGTGTGCCATATATTTGATAAGGAATGGTCTGCTTGCCTAAGGATGCTCAAATATATATTTAGACCACGAAAAAGGAATTTTCTCATGTCGTTTTTTGTTAAATTGTGATTCACCAAAGTAAGAAATAGATTAAACAAGTTTGGATTTGTTTAATGCTAGCCATAAATATACTGTAAATATGCAAAGGCAAAAGAGAGGATATGTTGTGAAAAGAATAACGGAAAATAAACTTCCTTTTCATGTGCTAAAGAAAATTAAACACCTCTTGAAGACGTTTAAGGGAAGTTACTCTTAGAATAATTGTATTCAAAACAGAAAGAGAGTAATCTAAGTGCATTTTGAAAAAAAAAAGTTGTTACTCTGAAAAAGTTATGGAAATATTGTACACTGAGTTAATACTGAAAACAAAACCTCTTTGCGTCTCATAAAAACATTGTTCATGTGAAAAAAAGGAAAAAAAAAAACAACCTAATTCATTGCTGAATTCTTAAGCATACTAATTGATTTAGGACGAGACTTGTTACAATTGCAACGCATTTTTTAAATGGAAATGCATACTTTCTTAAAAGATGTCGCAAAATCTATAATTATCAAAATATAACATGTTATTGCGTCATAACGTCAGACTCCATTCTAAGTTTGAATTTCTCCCATATATGTTTGAGTTTTATATTTTTTATCGGTACAAACGATATATTTTTTTGACTAACTTAAACTCCTGGTTTAACTAAACGCGTAACTGCAAATTCAGTTTTAGAAAACTTTGAAAAAAGTTCGCCGACATGAATTGTAATTTTGAAATTGCAGTTTTATGCAGCACAGATTCAGTTTTGTGAATAATATCCGAAATATTAACATAAATTCCTCTTTAAAATCGAATTAATTTTAAATAGCCTGTGAACTGTTTGATTAAAACCTTCAAGTCGAAAAAAAATCTTTAAACATTACATTGAGAAAATTTTTTTACTAAAGTGCACTCTTTGAAAACTATGTTTCCTCTCAAAATTATTATTCACCAGTCGCTAAGTCTTGAATTATATTGAAAAATAAATCTATAAGTATTTAAAAAGCTATTCATCTTTAGCAGCATTATAGAACAATTTGATGTGGTTAACTACTGTAGGTTGTTTGTGAACCAAAAGTCTTAGTGCAGTTTAGACATACTGCAGTTTTGAAGCACTTGTCCTCGTATTTTTGCGAGATTCATTGTTGCTTCTCAATTTTTAAAAATTGCTGTTTTTCTCTTTCCTATAAGCAAAGCTTAGCTGAAACGAGATAAAACAAAAGCAAAATCTAAAACCCACACTTAAACTTTTAATATTATTCACTTATTCCTTTTTACATAAAAAATAAGTTTACTTAAATTGTTTAACGAAAAACGCATTGGCAATAAATACAGTTTTATATTTCAAAAGTATATGTTTAAAGCATAACTGTTGAATTCTGAAAAGAAAATAATGAAATAAAAAGGAAAAATTATTCTCCAAAAACAGCACGGTTAAGTCTTCTACTAAGCGCAGGTAAATTCAAATTGTAAGCAAATGTAAATATTATTTTCTTTCGATAAAACGTGAAACAGAGTATAATCATTACAGAAATTGCAAACGAAATTCCCTCTATTTTCGTGAATCTGAAATTGAATCACTTAAAATTTTTTTTTGAAATATCTTAGTTTGAACAAGTAAAACCAACAAACGCTTCTATCTTAGTAAAAAATAACTTTCCGTATGTATTGAATATTTAAAAAATGTGTTTACATTTGTGATTACAAAAAGTGATACCTTCAATGCATACCAAACGATGTTATAAAAGAGTAATTACATTTTGTGTGAAGAAGATTTTTAAAATTTTTTCGAATTTGTTTTGAAGAAAATGAAAGTAAATATGCAAGAACTTTAAGCAACCTGAAAAAAAAGGTGATATTCTTAAGTATTGGAATTAATCGGCAATGTACTGTTCCATATAGAAAGGAAACTAAGAATTTATCTGATGTAATAGAAAAAATATGTCAAAGAACGGACTTAAAACAGAAAATAGGAATGCGATACCATACAGGTAAGACATTTTACTAAATTCTGATTAAAGTACATTTCAATATTAGAAATTTTGGAAAAGTTTTCTAATGAGTGTTCGTAATGAGTGTACTTAAAATATTTAAACCGATTTGATAGATATGAAGTATTGTAGCTATATAAAGTACGCATAAAGGTTCCACTTTTATTTCATTTAAGTACAGAAAATATTTTTGGGTTATGTTTGTGAAAAGTCTCTTAACTTCACAGAAAGACAAAGGTAAGTTTTAAAAACAATATTATTATTTTAAACAAAAAAATAAGCAGATATGTATTTTTTCGTAAAAAATGATGTAATAGTATTAGTAATTTAAATTAAATTAACAAGCGCAATTTATATTTAAAAAAATAAAGTCAGCTAAAGAAGGCAAGTAGGCATGTAAATTTCTCGTGTGACATTTTCCTTTCTGGGTAAATGACGCATAATAAAATTATTTGTTTAGAATCCACCTGATTGATTTTAGACTTTTCTACGTTGTTTTAAAATTTACAAATAAATTTCGCACTAGACTATCTATAGTCTATCCTATTTAAGCATAATAAAGAATTATATATATATTATATATATATATAATTCTTTATTATGCCTAAATAGGACTTGTATCAAATGGTGTTTTGAGTTTGAACAAAAAGGTAGTAATTACAAAGCTTTTCATGACAGAATATATGAAAGTACTGGGTAAAGTTAAAACTAGGGGTTTGCCGATTAGTCGGCAGTACCGATTAATAGTCCATAATCGGGGACTTTGCCCATTATTTGTAATCTGCTAAATTTTGCGTTTAATAGGCGATAATAAAAAAATGAACATACTTCTAACAAGAAACTATGATGAATAATTTTTTTAACAATAAATAAATATAATTTTCTGCATGCATTACTATAACATGTAGGACGAAAGTGTAAAGAATAAAAACAAAACAAATAGTTCGGAGTGCATAAAACTGAATAAAATATTTAAAAATAACCCTTAAAACTAATATTCAAATAAATGACTGTATGATGAATAATGTCTTTTAAAGGGGTATACGAAAAAAACAAAAATACTTGATTTTACTTAGAATCGGCTAAATTTTGGCGATTAACCAGAGGAAAAAAGATTTTATTTTCTTATTTTAACAAGATGACCTTACGATGTCTTGAACAAGATACTATGATAAATAAATTTATAAACGAAAAATAAAACTAATTTCTGCAAAAATAAGTAAAACTTGTTTTATCATGCACATAATTTATTATTATTGTTATTCTTAAAAACTGATAGTTTAAATAATGACAATTTTTTAAATATTTTTTTCTATTTTGAATAAATATACATAAACTAGAGGACCCGACAGACGTTGTTCTGTTCATACTTTGTAAATTGAAAAGTAGAAAAATTTCAATGCACTATCAAGTGTTTGAACTTTTTATTGAAAAAATGATGATGAAATGTTTTAAGCTGTTTGGTGTCAGAATGCGGGTATTTATTATAAATTGATTTATGTAATGCTCACTGAGTAGTTGTTTTATTAACTATTTTTTCTCGCGTACTTGAAAGATCTTCATAGATTGTATGATTTGTTCCTTCCGCCATACTCAAAGGATAAAATCCTCCTCAGATATTAAGTGTAAAAACTAACTTCCCATCTAAAATAAACGGCAAATCCCCCATATGAAAAAGGATATTACAATCGAAAGGATATCGTTTAAAAAAATGATAAAGGTAAAAACAGTTCTCTGAATAAGCGAAATCACTTATTTCCCTCCCCCCCCCCTCCCGATGTAAAATAAACACATTCTTCAGCTAAAATGACTAAACACTCTTTTAAAATTAACAATTCTTTGTAATTTAAAAAAAAATCGCCAAATAAACAAAAATACAATAAATTACATTTACAGTAGCTTTAAAATGCAAACAAATAATCCCGCAATTCTACTGTTTATGGCTAAATTCGCCAAGCCACCACGTTATTGTAATCCAGCTGATCTGTGAGCGAAGCAAACTCTGACTAATGAGAGGTCCGATCTTTTGAACGAAAACTTTAAAATCTTGCTCTTTCGCTGAGCATTTGTCTCGCTATATTTCCTTGCGTACTTAAATAATCTTCAGATATTGCCTAATTTGTTCTTTCCGCCAAAGATAAAAAAAATCTTCCACTGCACTGATTTTTTGGGTACAGAACTACCCTGTTGTAATTTATTTGGAGGAAAATAAAGTTTGATTCGTCTTTAAATTCCATCGTCTTTTCCTTTCATAATATACTGATGAGTTTGATACTTAAAGTATTCTTGACATTGTTGCCAAAACTCAGATGAATTTGAGCTGAAACCCAAATGTTGCTAGGTACCATAGAGTAAAGAAATTACATAGAGAGGCTCCGCTATACCAAGAAACTGAAGCCGGAAGTTGCACCGCTGTATCCCAAGATCCTTAGCTTCTCGCTAAATACCTTGAGATACATTTTGATTCAAAACATTCTATTACTGAATCTCAATTGGTTGTTAATTTAAACTTAGATATTGTTGCAAATTCATGAGGCACGTTTTTGAAATTGCATTACAACATGAATTAAAATGTAAACCAATCCGCCAGCTACTTTATTTGGTTGTCATTATAACCCCATCCATATTTGCACCGCTGTATCCCATAAGTCCGGCTTCAATTTCATCTCCTTATTACCATAGACGGGGCCTCTCTATTTAAATTTCTTTACTCTATGCTAGCTACGGTACTTTCTGATCATTTGGTTATTTTAGTGAAAGAAACCCGATTTCTCTTCCGGTACTTAACTTTAAAATAACATTTCACGGGACTTAAAATCGTTGCTTTCAAGAGAAGTAAAGGTCTCTCGCTCTTCTATTATCTATTCTCAATTGACATGTCACAGTAGGAAATTTCATTACAAAAAGCAGAGCTGGTTTTCTTATTGTCCTTTGGCAACGGTTTAAGTATTTATTTCAACTCTCGCTCAACAATAGGTTAAAATAAATACTAATCATTTGGAAGACATAACCGTCCAATGTTTTAATTAATTAATTAATTAAGAAAAACGTTTCCGATTCGATCCATCGCGCTTCGAAACCATGCTTGCTACAACTTAATTACACACAAAAAATTTGATCAAAATCGGTCCAGCCGTTTAAAAGCCTTATGGTGACAAACGTCCCCACAGAAGATTTTTATATATTAAGATATGCCATACTGCTACATTTTTTATGAGCCTATACCTTATTCAGTTAGCATAGTGCTTATAGATAACCTTATAATTTTCATAAAGAGCAAAAGTCTTAGATTTAGTTGAAAAATAAATTTATATGAAAACTGCTCCTAAATTAACCTTCGGACCAGAGACAACCCATCACTTTTTAAGAATAATTTTAGGTCTAATTAACATAATGTAATGTAACAATAATATGAAAATTGACTCAAAGAAATTGGATGAAATTCGGAAATTATTTTGGAAAAATAAGGAAAATGAAGAAAAATAAATAGTCTCTCAGAAATAAATTATTAACTACTCATTTTTTAAATGAAAAACATTGTGATGGTGAAATTGGTTGCAATCGATAGTAGCAATCGTCATGATCATTAATAGGTTCTGCTGATTATGAACAATCGATTAAACGGTAATCTAGCGCGTTTCTAGTTCTCTTTTCGTTTCAGTGCTGTTTTTACCGAAGTCTAACCTCCAGATATCTCTAAATATATTACATTATGTTTAAATATGGCAATTGAGGATGTATTTAGATAACAAATATGTTTCGGATAGCCAAAGTTTGGGCTAACAGGCTTTAAAATGTTTTTAAACATATATAAATGAACAGCATGATTAATTATTTCATCAATTAGTTCCAAACTATCAGTCCTGATGCTGATATGCACCCTCACACAAGAACACCTTCAGTGTCCTGATTAATTGATCCAACTAAGTTCTTAAGATCAAATTCCTCATTTTTTCTTCACCCTATAACTTTACAGCATTGAAACCAAAAATGTTGAATTTATTTTCATGTGTAAATAAGACGTTATTCCAAAACGTTTCGAGATAATTTATTATTGATTTTGCGACGGAAAGTATATGCTTTCTGTTTTTTGCACGAACAAAATATTTTCTGTGGGAAGCGCTCCCATTTAATTCAGCTCGTCAGAGAACTCAGTAAACACTTTATGGTAAAATTAAAATACAAAATTTTTCATGGAATTCTGCAAAACCTTTTACAGCACTCAAATGTGTATTTTTTAATGATTTTTTTAACTGTAAATCTCCGATCACGTATATTAACTTCGCCAGTTAACCCCTTTTTACTTCCTTTTACAAAAAAGGAAGTATTGTATTCGTGAAAAAGTTTCACTCAAAAATCGGCCTTAATTTCCATTTTTCTCATCCCCGAATGAATGATGAGTTCTTTTTTTTCGACCCGACCACATGTGGATATATGCCTAGGAGCGTACAGACACCCGAAATATCCATTTTGACAACCCCCGAGTTAATTACAACGAATTTTCTCGTGACGTCCGGATGTACGTATGTATGTGCGTATGTGTGTATGTGTCTCGCATAACTCAAAAACACTATGTCCTAGAAAGTTGAAATTTGGTACGTAGACTCCTAGCGGGGTCTAGTTATGCACCTCCCCTTTTGGTTGAAATCGGGTGTTTCTAAAGGGGTCTTTTGCTCCTTTTTGGGGGAAATCATCGTTAATTTCGATGTAAACTCAAGTGGTGTTATAATTTGTCGGACACTTAGCAATATATCGCCATTCTTTTGGTCGCCAAGTTTTTTCGCCAACTTGGAGAGAAATTTGGCGATTTTTTTTTTTTTAAATTTGGTTTCAATTTGGCCATTGTTGTTGATATTTAGAGGGTAAACAATTGAATCACATTAAAATTGCCACACACATCAGCTCATTTACCTTGTTTTCGATCCATTTTTTTTTTCTTTTTAAAGCATTTTCTCAAGCACATCACAATAGAATGGTATAAATTGACTAATTTAGGGGTATTTGAAACCGATTTACCGCAACTATGATTTTTAATTTTTTTTTTCTAACGGTGTTCGTTGTTTTTTACGAATTTCAGCCATTTAAAAATAATAAACAGAACATTAGGGAATAAGCAAACAAAAAATGAAGCCAAATGATTTTTAAGTGTCAACACAATGCAAAAATAATAAAAAAATGACATACGATAATTTTTATCACCAATTTATTCTAAAATAAGTCAGCGGATGAGGAATTTTGTGGCGTGTTATTTCTTAGTCTCTTCGTGTTTTGTCCCATCTCAAAAAGAAAATTAGTCAATTTTTAAAAACAACTACTGTGGGGTTTATTTAGAATGACATAGGAATAATGTGAAAAAATATTGGACCGCACATTCCAATTCAGTTTCGCGTTACTTTGGATTTACTATAAAATTTTAAAGTGTACGAACACTTTTGGGAGCCATTGTAGGTAGGATTGAACTTTCAACAAAAAATTAAATGCATTTTGTTCAAATACAGTACCAGCCCCGGGTTCAAGAAGTAAGTAACTGATCTCAATAGGTATCTTTTAAGTTAAAAAGAAAAATCCGCATGAATTATTGTCTTGATCTCATTCTTACTTAAGTATACCCTATATACTCGTAAATCATAACATATTTTTACACTCTAACATATTGCTCCAAATTTGAAATATATATTTTACGTTAATCTTACCATAACGATGATTCTACTACTTTAGCTATGAATTATGGTTCGGACAGCTAATGGATTACTTTATGCAAAATCATTTTCGCTGAAACGGACTTCTAAAGTGCCCCAGACAATCGTCTATCAGATTTGATCTCCAGAGACGTAACACACATAAGCTGCAGAAAGTGCTTAAATTAGCTGCAAGTACATTTCTAACACCATTATTTATTGATGACTGAAAGTTTAAAGAGACGGTGAAGGGCAAAGGAAAAAATATATAATAAACATATACAATAAAATAAAAATAAGCGCTGAGTTAAAAAAGATTTATTTATTTTATTTTATTTTATTTTGCCGGAATATTCTATTTATGTTAATTTGCCTTTTTAAGTAAATTTCTTGAAGGCTTTTGCTTATGATTTGGATGCCTGGAATTTTTTAAAACTCACTTGAAAAACAAGAAAGTTATTAAATTATATCGCGCGTATGATTGTATTTCTCCTCTCACCGATGGAATTGAATTGTATTATTATTATTATTATTATTTAATGAACAGAGGAGGGTATATCGTTGATTCGTACATTTGTTTAACCATTTTTTCTTTAAAGAAAAAGTTATGGGTGATTTTTTTTTCTTTATTTGACAAGACGCACCTAGTTTTTCACTTGCGAAATATATTTTTAACTACAACGCTTTGTTTTAATGAAGTGTTGTCATCATGCATTGATATTGGTAGAAATAAGATTTTTAATTCAAGGAAGGAAGTTATTAGTTCGTACTGCGAACATATTTTTATGTTTGCTTGTCGATCTAGTGATGATCCAATTTAGTCGCAGCTTTTTTTTTTTTTTTTTTCATTTTTCAATTTTATCAGTGAATGTCTTGTACCGCATCGCTTTTCTGTATTGTTGTTAGTACATACTCCTTACAAAAAATAGATAAAATTTTAGAAAATAACTAGAATTTAGCTCACAACAGAGACCAGTAATTGCAAACATACTAAAACAGTTGAACAATGTTTTCCCCAAAAAAATAATGTGTCTTGACTTTCTCAGAATAAGCAAAGACTCAATGAGTACTTAGCAAAATTAAGTACGTCCGTCAATAAAATTTCAGTACCATTAATATTATAAAAGTGTTTACTAAACGATTAAATTTTACACGTCAAGATGACAATTTAATATTCTTTTTTTTTTTTTAAATAAAAAAAATAAATAACACTAATTTTGGAAACCAAATTACTTATATATTAAGCACTTTAAATAAATCAGTTTACATGATCAGATATATTTTAACACCTCGGCAAAAATATTTTATGCACTGAAAATCAGAAATACGTCTCAAAAATTTTGTCATGTGTACTTTTACGCTTGATATTTATGATAAAACTTTACATCCTGAAAAATGGGGTAGAAAATTTGAATTTTAAAGCTTTATTATTTTTTAAACACAAACCATGAAACAACAAATATTAAATATAAAACTAGCGCGCATGTCTTCTCTCCCTTCATCCCTAGAAAATATGGATAACTAGTATGGTTTCCACTTGTTTTTGGTTCAGCTCACTCCTCTAAAATGAGTTTTGCTCCTCTAACGAGGGGTATTTTCACGCCTTAAAAACGAACCTAATCCATATCACTGCACCTTTATGGCATATACATATTTCTCTAACTAAATCTGTGTAGAGATGAAATTGAAGGGAGGGGGGAGCAGAGCAGGAAGAAAAATAGAAAACAAGTAGTAACTATGCTTTCTGAAATAAACTTCTTTGTATTTTCACAGTTCAAGAACGATTTGTAACGCTATACTAAATTGCGTTAGATACTTCCGCTTATGATCAACAGAAGAAGCAAATTATTGTATCCGTTTATAGCACATTTAATCATGAACCTGCTCCAGAATGATAAGAAAGAATTCGTCGAGTGGTTGCAATAAAAATATTCCAGCTTCCATTTCCTATTCCGTTTCCCTTTAAGCACATACCAGGTGTTGCCATCAGTTATAGTCCCTGATAAATGTATAATGCGGAAACGCTGTTAGCAGCTAGAGCACCAAACGATATTTCTCCCTCTATTTTTTTCTTTTTGAAATGCTTCAGCTAGCATAAATGTTCGAAATGCATCGTTGATTATAAAGGCAATAAAGACCCATGAGTATGGTTTAAGTGGCGAAGAAAATTTATCTGGTATTTTGGAGAGGCTAACCGTAAATTTGTTTAGAGAATCTTGAACTCTTTCGTAGGAGTTAAATGTGCTGTGAGGAGTTCCCCGGTAACGTATCAATTGCTGCCAAAAATACCCTAAATAGACTCCAAATATGTTAGATGCTTAAGTAAAAGAAATACCTACGTTTTTTAGCACAAATATACAGATTGCTGTATATTTGTGATATACTGATCGTATATATCGTATTCTTTAGCAATGAATCAAAGTGTGTGTGTTTTCTTTTTTTTCTTTCAAATATGTCAAATTACTATGATATTGTGATATACTAATATTATGTACATATTTACTTATTTCATGTTAGGTTCGTACCGAAGGTCTTTACATCCAAAACCTCATTACTTTGTATTGAAAAAAATAATATATATAATAATTGTGCTACAAAAGGTTGGGTATTTCCTGTTACTTCTCCGCTCAAAATATTTATTTCATGTTAGATCCTTGACTAATTGCATGAGCTTAATGAAGAATATGGACTCTGCTTGCATATATAATGCAATAAAAGTTTAAAGATTTTCTAAAATAATACAAGTGTTCGAAAAGTCCTAGACATATTTTAAAAATTCATAGAAAAAACAAAACAAATTGTCGAATGAATATGCAATTTGCTACAAAATACTTCAAAGGTTCAAGATTTTTTTATAACATCGTAAAAAATAGAAAAGGAAAAAATAAAGCAAAAATATATTATTACTCGTAATGGTTATATCGTCAGTAAGAAAATCAAATGTCATGTGGTGCTCCATAATTTTACTAAACAGAGAGCAGCACTGACGTGCTAAGCACAAAAAACCGCATCATCACTTATTGTCAAAATTGAGTTACGGTCACCATGTGGTTTTTTGTCATATATTTCGCCTATATACAGCTTTTTATATTCATATGTCAATGGGAAATACTTTTTTAGAAATGCTGAAAAGTTGAATCTGAATCAAATGCCAGGAGGCACAGAACTTTTACACTCTAGAAAGGCAGAGGGGCCTGTGTAGCACCTCGCTTATTTTGTTGTTCAATAACTCGATTAATATATTTCGGAGCTTAATGGAACTTTCTGATTTTTCATTATATATCACTATTTGAATGATTAATTAATTATTTAATAATTTGCTTCATAGCACTGTAGATACTGATCCTTATACCTAGAAAGATGGGGGGGGGGAGTCACAGGGCCCCCTAAGCTATTTTACAATAAGCATTTTTTTTCCTTTCCCCTAATTGCTGTAGCATGAAACAAATGCTATTCCCTCTAGTTTAACCTGTGATTTTTTCTTTATGAAACCGGTTGGATATTTAAATGCTATAAACAGTACCGATTGCTTACCAGCCAAACCGCAGGCATTGCTCTTTGAAAGATAAACTAGTTCTACCTTTTGTCAAGTAAAGACAAAAAAGCTTAAAATAATAACGTACTTAGTTTTCATTTAGTCAAAAAAGAAGGTTTTTAGAGTATGTGGACACACTCAGGAAGAATTTTTAAAAGAATTCACCCAAAAAATGGGTAGGGGCCACACTGGACCATTCAGTCTTTCTAGGTACACAGAAAATTTCAGTCTTTCTAGTGTTAAACGTCATTTTGTCCTTTTGAACTCAACTGTAGATACGACTTTTGCACATAGCACGGCAGAGTATCTTTCATGCACACTCAATGTGTATACCGTTTGTTGTACATGATATGAACTTGAGAACTGTTTAGATGTGATTCGAGCAACCGTTAACTCCCTCTGATTTCGAAGTCAGTTTGATCTGGTTCCATTAAAGGCGGAGTGTAAAACACGTTTTCTTTGCATAATACTATCATTGCAAAATAAACAACTGCGCAAGCTCTTTCATGGAGATCATTGAAATTTCAATATGGTACTTTAGCAATGAATCAAAGTGTGTGTGTTTTGTTTTTTTTTCTTTCAAATCCTTTTTTAGAATATACTTTTAATTTTGTATTGCTAGTAAATGATTCAGCGCATGTTTTTTTTTTTCACTTATTTGACAGCCATGTTTGTTCATACTTTATATTCGTAATACATTTTCACTTAGTTCATATTTACCAGGTTTTACCACAGATTTTTGAAAGTGTTTTTTAGAAAGTCGTTGGTTTATTTTCCCATCAGTTTCCCTCTTACTTTGCCTGATTATGTTTAACTTTTAATTTCGACAGAGGAGTATGAAAATTGTTACTTTACACACTCAGACATAAATGCAATAGGAATTTTAAAAAGATCTTCGTGTAACGTAAAAAAATAAATAAATAAACGCCGTAAAAAAGCTCAGATTTTCTGGAATTTTACACTATTTAATATATTACGGAATTGCAATGTTAAACGCCTTTTTAAATTCTGTTTTATTTATAAAAAAAAAACAGTTAATGCAATTTAAGCAATCCCCAATAAAGAGTAATGAGCGTAAAATGATATTTTAGATGAAGATTTTGCAAAAGTTTATTTGAAAAATTGATAACTAACGTTTTTGGGCGTTCAATTCAGCAAATTTCTGTTCTTATTTCCGTGTTTTTAGTTAATAAAATTTTCACTGAGTTCAGAAATAGCGAATAAAGTTTTTTTTACTCATGAAACTAAACAAAAAACATGAATAAATCATCAATGCAAGTAGTAAAGGAGAGTGAGATACAGTTGTGATCTTCCGTTTTCGGATTCCAAATATACAAAACTGTAACGTGTAACTGATCTGAAGCCGTACAAATCGAAAGTTTACAAAAATAAATTGCTAAATTTTAGACAACTGCAAAATTGAAAACTTCCCATCTTTTTAAGATGCGTAAACTTATGATATTTTTTAACTTCCTAAGGTGTAAAAAGAGTTATAATAAAGTGTTTCAAAAAAGTGGAAACTTTCTACGTAACTCGGACAGTAAAATAATAAGTGACGATTTTCGAAGCAACATTTTGAAACGAATTTTACATTCCGATAAAATAAAAATAATAAATGAAATATATTACACATGTTTTATTCTTTGCTTTCAAGAACACTATGATAAAGTTAATAAAAATAATTTAGTTGAAAGTGCTTAATATATTGTTTCCATAATGGATGCCATCAATTTAGATAATTTATTATAGAATTTTATAAAACGGCAATTGACAAAGTATAAAGTTCGGTAAATGATATTTTGACCATTTGTCAATGATATTTCCGATATGTAATGAAATATATTGGAACATGCATGTGCTCTCAATGTGGACTAAAAATAATGAAACAGCTTGGTTCTTACATAGCATTATGATACTGTTACTTTGTTAAATTGACGTTTGGGAGTTATAATCTTTTTACTCCAGCATGAGTTAAGGACCCATTTTTTCCCTTTCTCTTTGACCGGATAACTCAAAAAAAAAAAAAAAAAAGCTTCTTCGGTTCATAATAATTTTCGTCCATCTTTCATATTTCGGTAGTTATATTTAATTCTATTAATGAACAGAACACTACTGCAAGTTTTCCCATTTCCTCAGTTTTTTTTCTGCTATTAATTTTAATGTTGAAGAAGTAAACAATTTTCTTACCTCTTACGTTTATTAGTTTCTACTTGATTGGTTGCATATTTTCGTCTTTTTTCTTTTAAAATGTACATGTTTATATTTTTGTTCATTAACGAAAAAGTTTAAATCCCTCGATTACAGGAAAAGCCTTACAAGAATTTTATTTGTTCACAGTCGAAAAAAAAAATATCAACAGATCTTTCTTATGAATGATTTTATTTACGCTCATTAAAACTGAGCTCGCGGCAGGCGATAATTTTCCGATTCATTATTGATATTCTTTTACTTAAAAATGTTTATAACTTTTCTCCTTGTGATTTTACATTCTTGGTGGCTTTAAAAGCCGAATTAAGTCAATCTACATTCTGGATATTTTCCGCCGGCTTTCGACTATTACTGAAATCAAGTCAATCTGATAATTATTAGAAAGAATCGTTTAATGTCATTTTCGGTTCCTAAAGTTGAAATTAACGTTCCGTACTTTTTTGGCTTTTTCAAAAACCCCTCTACGCTCCTTCTGGGGTGCCCAAGGGTACCTCGGGTCCCCCGCCTGATTTGATTAAGGTCCGATGTAAAATGTGGATTGGTATAGGGAACACACACATACATACATAGATTTTTAGCTTCATTTTGGTACTGGATATTAAGCTAATTAAAATCTGATATCAAATAATGTCTCTACTTATTAAACTTGCATAAACTTCGATGGTTTCAAATTCTGTGAAACACTTTACATGCTCCCTGTAATCTAAAGACTTTATTCGTTTTAAGAAACATTGTATTGTAAAATTAGTGTAAATAATACATTTTAGTTCAAAATTGAAAAATAATAATTATAGCAAATAACGAATATGAGCTGAAATCGCCTAATTCAAAATCTTATTCTTCTGCTAGATGTTATTCATAGCAAATGCTCATCTCCATAAAAATTACGAAAAAATTGAACCTAAATTACTGTAATGCCTCTGAATTACGTAGTGGAAATAAGAGGGTCATGTTTAAGTGAAAGTTTGCGCGTGTTGCCATAGAGATAGAAAGGCGTAAATAAACAAACGTCGTTAAAATGCTTGGTATGGAATGTTTTGAATCATTCTTTCTCAAAAATATGGGCATGAAAAACCTAGATTTTAATGACGAAGGGAAGCGTTTTAAACATTTTTATAAACATTATTGCAAATTTAAAAATCTCTGTAAATCTTCTTATTGCAACATAAGTTTTCACAAAATTATAGTATGACTTCCAGAGGAGAATACACGTTTTTTTTTTTTTTTTTTTTTTTTTTTTTTTTTTTTTTTAATCTGAGTTCTATATTTTTAATTACTTCAAAAAGTAAATACAGAAAGAAAAATGTTAATTCTGAAAGTCAAACTGAGAATTGGCAACATTAGAGTCTCCGGAAAGGACCTGTGTCTTAAACTCTGTTTTTTAAAGAATGACAGAAACAGAAGCCCTCCGCGGCCTCATACATTTTAAAAGGTCACGTTTTAGCCGCATCATGCTGCAGACTCTATTGAAGTTTTGTGAAATTTATATTTAAAAATCAGTATTTTTTTTTTTTTTTTTTGAGCAATTACGATTGCTTATTGTTCTCAGTTGACTGTTTTTGGCGTCTTTTGATTTTTCCCACCGCCGCCCTCCGCACTATCACCGTCGACGGGCTCCTCACGATGCTGCTCCTATAGCGAAAGCCGTCTCCATGTCCTACACACACGCGCATACATACACAACTACACACACACGCGCATACATACTCAACTACACACACGCGCATACATACACAACTACACATACACACACACATACACATACACCTACACATGCACACATAAAACACATACACACACGCATACATACAGACACCCACACATACACACACAAACACATACACACACATACACATACACGCACACACACATACACCTACACATACACACATAAAGCACATACACACACGCATACATACAGACACCCACACATACACACACTAAAACATACACACACACATACACACAACTACCCACACACTTATGCCAGCACACAGACACAAATACACATGCCTACACACACATACACATAACCCCTACACACAAACATATACCCCTACACACAAACACACACGCCTACATACACACACTCGTGATTGCGAAGAACATAATTTGAATTCAAGATGTCAAAATTCAAATTAATTATTTTTTAGTTTTTTTTTTTTTTTTCACTTTTTTTACACCAGCCTTTTTTCTCCCTTCCCTTATTGCTGTTATACTCTCCAGCCTCCCCTAGTAGGTAGGGACCATGGGACCATAAAAATTATTATCTTCCCACACAAAGTTGTAAATCTGTCACTGATGGAGAAGCTGCAATTTGCTGAAGAGATGAAGTGAGCGCTGTGTTTACCGATCCGCGAAAAACATTTGACAATGAGCAAATTTTATTTCTATCGATTGACCTTTTTTGATTTCAATTTGAATTTTATATTAATTTCCTTATTTCTCTATTTTATTTCTACTCATTGATTTTTTTTATTTGAGTTTGAATTTAAAATTTATTTTCTTATTTCTCTATTTTATTTTCATTTTACATTTGTAGTCATTTTTTTCTTTATGTATTGCAGTTTTAATTTAATTTTAATTTTGTTTATTAATTTACTTATTTTAGTTTTGATTTAATTTTTATTTTATTTTTTTAATAATTTCGTGTTTTAATTTACTGTTATTTTATTATTTTATTCATTTGTTTGAGTTTTAATTTAATTTTTATTTTATATATTTATTTATTTATTTATTTTTGTACTGATTCGGGGAAGTATTTATAGATACTAACTGTAAAGTAATTTTAGTAAAATACAAAAATAAAAATAAAACCCAAAAACAAAAATAAAAACCGAAGCAACTCGGTTACATTAATAAATGAGGAACTGGATTGAACATTAGTGTTCAGACTTAATAATGCTTGAAATTTTATTCATCTGCGAGTCGACTATCTGTACGCCCTTAGATAATTATTCTGAACGTGAGGCAACATTGTTTCAGTCTCCAAGATGGAACGTCTGCTGCAATTGATTGGAAAGACGTTGGTATGCAGGAGGACACTCGTAGAAACGTTGGGTCAAACGAGGTAGCAGGAAATGCAGTGGCTGTCGTCTAAGTGGTGCCCACTGTTGCCTTGGAGATCTTAATTTGAATGACTGAGGTCAATTGGGGTGCGCGTAAAGATTTCCAAGTTCATTGCTGATGTGCTTCTCGTTGTCAGAATTAACATTGTTCTGTTTGGTGCAAGTTAATCGATTGTGTTGAGACAAAAAACGGTTGTCGTGTTGGAAATAAAATGTCTGAACTATTTCGAATTTGTATTTTTTATTTATTAATTTAAGAATGATTTATTAAAATTATGAAAAGTAATGATTTTTAAAAAATCGGGAAGAGAATTAAGAATTTTTAGCTAAAAACGTTATTAATTAGCATTTACAAACTTGATTTTGTTTTAGACCAAAAAACTCGCTTGGAAATAATGTGAAAAGCATATCCTCACTTAAGCATTAATTCAATTTGTCCAAGTCAGAATAGACATAATGTATTGATGAAAGAATAAATTAAATCTTCCTTAAATGTTAATTACAAGCTTTTTAATTAACTTGGAAAATTTGAACAAATGTTACAAAAAAAAATTAAAACTTTATTGACAGGAAACTTAAAAAGTTTGGGAGGAATAATTGCAACAAAACTTAGGATAAATGTGAAAACTTCGCTTAAAATATTGCAGTTAAAAAAAAAAATCAATTTGTTCAAGACTTTTTTTTTTTTTTTTTTGCTTTTCTTGTTCGCATCTACGTCACAGTAAAATTCAATTGATACGAGTTTTGTTACCTTCTTCTTAAATTTATTATAAAAAAAAAGTTAGAAACAATTCTGTGCAAGATTATGTGCAAGAATTTTTTATCGCAAATTTTTCTGATCGTCTGCAAAACTGCATATGTCTTGAGAATGTAAACAAAAGCGCTTAATTGAAACTGTCTTTTATATTGTAATATGCAAGAGCTTCTGTAGGACAATTTTTTGGATTTATTATTGTTTTCCACTGCATAGTAATACATGTTAGAACTAATGCTGAACAACTTTCTTTCCTCTTATTTTCATACTTTAGCTCTTTTTAAGCACTTTTATTATACTTGGCCTGATTGTCACGGAGTAATCTGAGGCCTGCTTTTGCTTGTATCTCAGCAACTAGACTAATTAGAGACTTCGGAATTTCACTAAATGATTTGCTTAATCTTAAGGTACAATTTAACGCTGAAAAATTAAAATTCTAAAAAAAATTATTATTTCAGTTAGGATGGAAAACAGCAAACTTCATGTAATTTCCCTATTAAATGTTTAAATATAAAACTCATTGTTACAAGTTTTGTTGCCTTGAAACAGTAAGGTTAAAAGCAATCATGATAAAAATTTTGAATCAAGGCTTCTCTGAAGCAAGCATGAAATTAGCAAGCATAAATCCTAAAGAGGAACAAGGATTAATTTTTAGTGCCAACTGCTTAAAGTTTTAGACACGTGTATAAGTTTTTTTCTTTTAGTACAGAGCATTTATATAAAAAAAATAAGGTGAAGTTTCGTGATAGTAAAATTATTCTATTTCTGAAATACATTTACACTAAAAAGAATAAAATAACAGAATTTTTTTAAACAAATGCTAAGCACTTTTCATAATGCACTCAAAAGGACAAAATAACTTTTCTGGGTCAGAAAGGACAATTTAAGAATTCCTGTAGTTTTCGAAAATTCCAAGAAAATGACACCACAAACAAAGAAAAGTGCGGTTCTAGTCATTTCAAACCAAACTTTCCCAATAAGAAAATTATGCATGTTTCAAAACTCAAAGTTATGATTGAAAGCTAGATAATGATAAAAAAAATTCTCTCCATGACTTGAGCCGCACGTTTCTTCGTTTGTGGTGTCATTTTCTTGGAATTTTCGAAAACTACAGGAATATTTAAATTGCCCTTTCTGACCCAGAAAAGTTATTTTGTCCTTTTGAGTGCATTATGAAAAGTGCTTAGTTTTTTTTTTTTTAATTATGTTATTTGTAGATACTTCTCTACAAAAAAAAAAAAAAAAGAAAAAAGAAAAATAACTTTATCTGCATATCTCTATATTTCGAAAGGAAAAGAGAAATACTAAGCAAATCATTAAATTTTATTAAATTGTTTTATTTAAATTTTGAACAAAATTATTTTGTAAAACATTATTTCTTATTGAGAATTTTTGCTTTTAGGAATTCTCCTCACATCTATACTTCAAATTCTTCTGAAATGCTAAAAATATGCTTTGCTTACAAATTTCTTTTTTAAAACTCTTAGCAGCAAATATATGAAATTAAATATGATACTCATTTAAACATTAAATTTCATTAAATTTCTTTTCATAAAACAGAGGAATTTATATTTCTTTTGAATGTTATTTATGGCTTCTAACTAAAAGAAAATTCACTGACGGTTAAGGTTGTGAAAATACTATAAATTTTATCAAATTTTTGCTGGATGAGAAAAAGTAAGTTTCATTTGATCAAAATTCAGTAATCTGTATAAACAAGAAATTTGTTAATTTTAGCTATGGCTCTGTTGTTGTGTGTAGGGGGCGGGAGTTACCTTATTTTTCATTATTTTATTCATTCATTTATTTATTTTGTAATTTGTTTTGGGCCTTTAGAAAATAATTTGTTGACTAACTGAAGATAATTTAAATAATGTATTACCTATGGACATTTTTAAGGCAAAATAAGTTTTCTATTTTTTTTTTCCAAAAAGCTTTCATCCTGGATTTATGACAAAGAAAATTCGTGTTAAGTTTTTGACTGATTATATTGATTGCTTTTAGAACCTGCTTTGTACATGTCCACTAAGTATGCTTCAAAACGTGGAAGTAATTGCAATTGTAACTTTTCATATTTTGTTAACAGGACTTAATTTCTTATACAAGAAGTGCGGGAGTACCTATGATCTTCAGAACTTAATTTTTAAACCAGGGTTGGTAAAAAAGCCGTTTTTTTTTCAAAAAAACCAAAAAAAAAGACCGAATTTTTTGGTTTAAACCAGGCTTTTTTTGGTTTAAATACTATTTGCGAGAAAAACAATTAATTTTCGGAAGGTAATTAAGGTTTCATGTAATTAACAGTTATTCAATAGTCACATTATACCTAATTTCTTGATTAATTAAAGAGATTAGAACAAAATTTTGTAACTAAATTAATTAATTAAAATAGCTTTCTGCAGGGAAATATTGATTGAAATGTTTGGCTTGATTAACATATTAGTATGCATGTATATATAGACCCTTTGTGATACGAAATACTGGCTTCATTTTTGATTTCATCAAATGAAAGCCAGATTAGGTCTTTTTTCCTACCAGAATTAGACATTCTTTTTAAAACAATATGAGTAAGTAACTTTTGTAAACTGCACAGGTTAGCTAAGGCAAAGCAAATACCAAAATCCCAATTCCAATGAACAAAAGGGGGGAAAAAACTAAGAATTATCTGCACCCAATAGTCATAAAGCAGCATAGGTGTATAGCCAATCAAAATCTTTTGAGCACACAGAATCCAAAAAAAAAAAAAAAAAAACACCAATGGAAAGTGTAGTTTATATGTGAAGATTTATATATTTCTCAATCAATTTTTACACATACTTTTGCATTTTGTTCTGGGAATTTAAAAATTTGTCTTTTAATCTTACTACATTATAATATAAGGAACTATTATATGTATCATAATATGAAGTATAAACTTTTTTTTTAATTTGATTCAAAAAATATTATTTGTGTTCACCTGCAGAACAAATCGTAATTTTTAGGTGCAAACAATTAAGTTAGACTGTTGATTACCTTACAAGTCAAAGTTAAAATTCCTGGAAGTACAAATAAATGGACAAAAATGTCACACCCCTGCAACAGGAGTGAGCAATATAATGAATTGCATCTACAATAAAAGATTCAATCTTTAGTAAATCTTAACTAATCATGCAAATTAAGAATAATGATTTAAGTTGACGGAAATCTGCTTTATGGCACATATATTAAATAAAAAATATATTAATATTTTTTTCGATTAAAGCTTGTAATACATTTTTAAGAAGCAACTTTGCAATTTTAGTATTTATCTCTGCAACTTAGCTATAGGAACTTATCATAAATGGAATTTTACATTTTTCACTATGTGTGGGAAAATCAATGTAAACCTGTAAAATGGATTTTTTTTTTTTTTTGGCTTTTTAAAAAAAAAAAACATTTTAAAAAAAAAACCGCATGTTTTTTTTTTTTTTTTTAAACCAATTGGTTTAAACCAAACAACCCTGTTTTAAACATACATAAATAGCATAACATCAATCTGATTTAAAATAAATAAAAAAATCCACATGGCATTGAAAACAAATTTCAGGAGCTTAACTTTCATAAGCTTCTTTGAAAGCTCAACCCTGATTGCAAAGGAAAAAAACTTTCTAAAATTTATTTCGATGTTATTGAACGCTGAGCGATTTTTTTAAATTTTGTATTCTTTCAGCACTTGCAAGAATTCTATAGGTGCTGCCATCTAATGAGCAGAGTTTAAACTAACATATGATGCGCCTGGAAGTATTCCAATGCTCCTTTCAAATTGAAAAGAAAACATTACAGATTTTGTGCGTTTTTAATGTACTGTTGATAATGTACTTTTGAAATTTTTTCAATGTATCATATTAGTATTTAGTGTGCATTTACGTTAACCCATTTTATGCGAAAATACTTTTTACGGCCTTTACAGACTCGCAGAAAATGAAAAATTTTAAATAAAAATTGTAGGAATTATCAATTTAAAAATATGTTGAAATATAATTATTTAACTTCTTGTGATTTAATTATTTTAATACACTTTTGTATTTTTTCTCTTTGAAAAAATATCTTTAATTTCAATGGGAGGGGTCCTCCAGGTTGCTTATATTCTTACACATATTACAGCAGGACCCTTTCACGCTTTGGTATAAAATTTAATGATCAATAAGCAGACGTAGGCCGTTCGGTATTTTATAAAACTTTTATTTATTTTGGTATTAAATCTGCATTGATTAAATAAATTTTCTTACCTTTTTTCAGCTACGAATTGAATTTATTTTTCAGAGGTGCCCTTAGCAGACTGTGCCATTGAATTTTTTAGGGGGAATTTTTGAGTTTTTTTTATCATTGGGGGGGATCTTGCTTGGGGGGGCGATGTTTAGGGGCTGCGCCCTTGCTCTTAGGGGCGGGAGCACCCCCTGATTTTTGTTTTGAATTACAGCGTAGTACAAACTTTGATAGAAGAAATGTATTTATTTTTGTATTCTTCAAAAATGAGAACATGGTGACTCATTTTTGAGATGAGGGAATATTTCAAAAGAATATCTTGTTTTTTATTTCTAAACAAAATGGGGCTGTTTCTATCAGTCAAAAGTACTACTTTTAGTCATTGAATTTGATGGAATGAGCAAAAAAAATAACATGGAGAGAGAAAAACTTATTTTCAAAACGTTTTTCATTTTTAATATTTTTTTTAATTGTACGATTTTTCAAATAAGGTATGGTCTTTATACCATCACACGTGATGAATTTTGGCGCACTACTCTATGGAGGCGCTTGCTGTCTACCGCGTTTCCGATTTATGATAGTTCAGAAACGAATTTAAATTGCTCTCTACGCTTGCCATCAACCATATCATTGGCAGTACATGTGAGTATAAAAGCGAATTAAATATTGCTATCTGCGCTAATGACATCAGTGAGTGGCATTTCTTCACTTGTGATGTCATGGGCAGAAGCGTAAAAAATGAAATTGAATCTGCGCACGATCAAAATAATTGATAAAAAACATTAAACTTTGTCAAATTATTTATAAAATGGTCAGATACTATGCTTTTAGCATGCTCTTTCAGAAAAAAACACTTAAAAAATATCGGAAACGATCCCATTGTTTCGGAGCCTTTTCGTGTAAATGATGTGCTTAAAAAGTAGCAATTGTCTTAATACTAACTACCCTATTTTAACTGTAGATACCACAACAATGTAGGTATTGTTCTCACTTAACCGTTTAATAACGTTATGGTCCACATCCTTTGATTTTGTTTTTCTGTACTTGTAATGCAGGTGTTCATGTGCCTTGGCATTAAATTGTTTATAAACTTCCTTTTTTTTTTCTACACTTAAAATGCAGGCGTCCATGTGCTTCGAATCAAATAATTTATAATCGATCTTCTCGACTTTACAGAATCCTTTTTACGCGAAAACAGTATCCGGCCCACTACTTCCAGCATACAGTTCCTGGCATTCATTTGAATTTTGGCGTCTTGAATTCAAACTATGGCAATAACCATTAGTATAAACAAGAAACCCAACGGGTAGGGTCCTATCTCAATTCGTGATTGCGATAAACATAATTTAAATTCACAAACATAATTTGACAAAAATACTTTAAAAATTTGAGATCTCAAAATTCAAACGGATTTTCTAATGATTTTTTTTTTTTTTCAATTTGCCTTTGCTATTTTCTTTTCTTTTTTTTTAAATTGAATAAAATAATTTCACGCTTAATATATTCAGGTTTAAATTAATACTGTTAGTCATCTAAGAAGTGAAATAATTCGCTACGTATGTGTTAGTTAAGTAGTACGTTACTGACAAAAGAGTTATACGCACTTTTAAACTTTATATAGAAAATTTGTCAAGGGTTGAGACGTCACTCAGTACAACTTTTTACAGATATTTTATCTTCAGAGATTTCGACTGAGAGATTGGTACATAAAACACTTTAAAAACTAATTGCAGGGTTATCACTACAAGGCTCTTTTTTTTTTCATCCGTAACTTAAATTATTTCTGTATATTGTTGCAGAACAAGCGTTTTGTTCAGAACTTATTACATGAAATTTCTAATGAACATGTTGTTATGAGAAAAAAAATTTTGGAACTTGTTTTAAGATTTTTTTCGACATGTTTACAACTGTTTGATTGCAAAAAAGAGAAAAAGTTGTCCGATTTAAAAATGGTTTTTTAAGTTTGTAAAGGTAAACAGTTCTTCAAGTACTAGCGAACAAACTGCAAATAAAATAGCACTTTATTTGTTTCTAAGAGCCCAGAAGTATTTGCATAACATCTGTGTCAAAATCGATTTTTTAAAAATGCTTAAACTAAAGCATATTTTCCTCCCCGCTATTATGCTAAAAGTATACACCGAATGCCGAAATAAATTGTTATAATATATTGCACGACATTCAAAAATAGATTGCAAGAATATTAGAACTAGAACTGGCCTGCGAAAATGCGTGCTTCCGTTAAGCAATCAATTTTGCATTAAACTTTATTATCTTCTTCTGCTGCTAGGGAAAAACAGTAGTTTAAGTGGAGGGTTGGAACGAGACATTAGATAGCTATAGAAGAAGACTTATACAAGATCATTTAATGAAACAAAAAATAATTTCTGCATAATGTGTAATATATTTTGTAAAGATTAATTGTATTTATAGTTTTCTTCAGTGGGTTAAACTACAATAATGCATGGTGTTTAATACAGGGGATGTCGCAGCGATAAAGAAAATTTACTTAAAAAAAACTATTTGCTATTTATGTTTTTTTTTTAATCTTTATCCCCCCCCCCCCCACCCCTTCAGCACAGTATTAGTTAAAAGCAAAAACTGCAGCAAAAAAAAAGAAGAAAACTGAATGGCACCACGTGGGGAGTGTTGAGGGTCACCCCCCCTCTCGAATTTTAACACGCATTACCAACACACACACACGTATTTTTACACAGTGGTGGCGTCTTACTGCTCATGGGCCATAATATGGTTCATTTCGGGTAGTTGTTTTATTCAAAGTTATCAATCGAAAAGCACGATTAGAGACAATGTCACAAACTGGGAAACAAATATTCAGAAATTAGTTTCTAAAAACATGCATTTAGTGAAATAAGCATCAAACAATTTTAACAACAATTATTGACATGTAAGGTAAACACCCCAGTAGTCGCCAGTGCTTCAGTAGTGGTCACTTCAAGGTTTATACTTAAAAAAAAATAAGATTCCAGGTCTTCAAATGGACTCAAAAGGGCATCAAACGTGCAGGAAATATTACCTCCTGCACGTATGAATCTGTTGAGAAACCTGGAATACTAATTTTTCGAATATAAACCTCGAAGTGGCCACTACTGAAGCACTGACCACTACTGGTGTGTTTACCTTAAATGTTCTTTCCTTTTCCATATTTTCCCATATTGTTTAGAAAATAATGAAATACGTTAAACCCGTTTAATAGAATCATCTTTTCTCCACGAAAAATATTCTAAAAAGCGGGATATTCCATTAACCGGGATCAAAATAACACATTACACTGGTTCGTTACATTGAAAATGAATTACATTAAGCGGGTTATTCTTTTAACCGATATTCTAATAAGCGGGCACGACTGTATTTGAAAGTGACCTGTGTTCTAGCCCAGGCGAGATGCATTTTAAAATGAGTTGTCGACTCGGTGTTTAAAATGGTTGGGCACCAATGTCCTAGAAAAGGCGAACCAAGCTTCTGGTTTTGATGGAAGTTATTTCTGGAACGGGGATCTTAAGTGTCATATCTGGCCAAAAATTAGGGTCTGGGGCGAAGGTTTCGAAAAATAAGTCCTGAAATTGCAGCTTTGGGCTATCTTAAGCCGATGAGGGGGGGGGGGGGGGCATGACTTCTATGATCTTAACCTCTGGATCTGCGCCTGTTTCCAGAAGCAAGCGATTTGTCAAAATGTTTTTGCAGCCAAATATTCAGAAATTGGTTTCCGGAAATCAAATACAGATTTCTCATCAATAAACGTCATCAAAAAGTGATTTTCTGCTGCGTCCCATATTATTTCATGTTAGGAAGAAAAAATTAAAAAAAAAAATGTTCGTGCACGTGAAATTCACCACAATATGTGGTGCGGGCAACGGGAAGAAAAAGGTTGGGCACCTCTGTTTTAACACATGCTACGAACTCGAATACGACAGTTGATATCCATTTAAGGACAGTGATGGCCTGACGTTCACCCTCCAGAAGGAAAATATCGGCTAGATCTTTTCAGAACTATGAAAGGTGTTAACATAGAAGTGAAGTAACGCCGTGAAAAAAAAGAACTTGAGAATATTTTTGGCAATTATTTTTTATTAGTGTAAGACTTAATATGCACCCTGTTTTAACGATGAATATTTTAGACTTACGAAGTGAAGAACTTAGTGATAAAGTATTTAAAAACTTAAACCAAGTTAGGATCATAAAACGACAATGTTAGATGATTGCTCGCATACCTTTCGGCCTCACAAAAAAATCTCTTTGTAATGCAAAACAATGAGATCTTTTTTTCAAAATATTTTTTCACAGATATTTTTTTCTTCTATTCAATAGTTCATTCTTTTGCATTGAAAAAGAGACCTTTTAATTCAAGATCAAGTATACTTTTATTGCTAATTTGTGCTTCTAATATTGATTTTCATTCTTGTTTTTAATTTACCATTGCTTGTTCAGGCATTATAATGCGATTGATTTTTATTAACGTGTTCCATAAGATTTACTTTTTTAATAGTTTTGAGATGGTTAACTTTTACAACGATCAATGCACACGGATAAGAATAAAAATAATGTATAAATAATTTCCGACTTATATAAATACATATAAGTCGGACTACATACTTTTAACCGAAAGCCTAATTTACTTGAATTTTCAAAGTAGTATCCTATGTGTTCGCTTCCATTTGTGCATCAATGTTTCGATAATTGAGATTATGGTTCTGTTGCCACATTTCAGGCAATTATCGCTTTGCTTTGATTACATCAGCAAAACTTAAAATTTTTTTACTGCTCTTCATTTACTACTGCCAGTAAAGCGCATTCCTAAAAGTGTCACCTTCGAACATTTTGCCGCAGGTTGGTTCTTGAACATTGGCCAGTCGGTGTGATTATTTTATTGCATTTGGTAACGATTAATCCTATTTTCTTTGCTTTGAGTTAGGTTTTGTATTAGAAGTTTATTCCTATCATGAGTATTTATTTTCGATTTTCTTTCCTCGATCTAAATTCTGTACCTCAGAGCCAAAGTGACGTAAGTCCAAAAATTACGATTTTATGTTTATTAGTTCATTGTATGTACAGTCGAGTCCCGACTTACGCGAGGGATGCGTTCCAAGACCCCTCGCGTAAGTCGAAATTTCGCGTTGTGGAAAAGGGTATGAGCAAAAACTTTTATAAACATACCCAACTATTTTAGACACTTATACATTTGCTTCGCTTGTTCTATTATAACGTTTCCATAAAGCAAAACCTCTCTTCCTGGTTTTTTTAATTCACCTGTTTAAGAGCAGCTTTTATTTTCATCATTTTATGTTTAGCTGAGACACTAATCGACTAGCTTTTACGGATTTACTTTTCTTGATTTTTAATTGTGCATATGGAAGATTCACTCATACCTAATTGTCTTACTACCTTACTTTAGATAAAACAGCGCTCTTAGGGTGAAAGTGTCATTATATTTCATTAACTTTCGCATTTAGAATGAAAAAAATAAATGGAAAATGAGGAGTAGAGTTATTTGTATGCACTAATAAAGCGATGTTCAGTCTAGTATGCTGTGGGAACTTCCGCTGTCAGTGATGCTAAAAGGATGAAGTTCCATTTCGAAAAAAATATTTTTAGTAGCCAGTAACAAAGTCGATACTTACGCACCGCGATTCCCTTTCGAAAATTTTTGTGTTGCTGGCGAGGAATTCATGTTAGGTCTAAAAGTCTTTACTCGTGAAAAAATCGCGTCATAGCCATTTCGCGTAAGTCGAATCGCGTTGTAGCGGGAGTCGACTGTAGAAGCCTTTTCCGCATGGAGCCACATGAACGTAATTCTTATTTTTTTTTCTAATTTTTTACCAGGGTTAAAAGAGCGCGCAACTCATCCTTTTCATGCGCCAGAAAAAAGTTTTTCCTATCTCCTGTAAAATTGCCATAATGTAAATTATGGACTTAATAATTAGTGGGAAACGTAGGTCAATCAATGACTTAAAAATTCTTTTTTTTTGTTAATTTGGTACTTCTAGGTGGATTTTATCACAGTACAAAGCGATATGGTCTGCGTTCAGCTCATTCAGATCAAAAAATGCTGCCAATAAATAAATAGAACGAAAAAAAAAGTTTTCTATTAAAAAAAAATTTTAAAAAAACTACTCCGTTCTTGAATTTTTTGTGTTTCCAGATAAAATTTTGAGTAATGAAATGTGTTGGTTTTGATACTAATTGCTTCATACATAATATTTGTTTGTGTGTGTGTGCATTGTACCCATTAAATCAGGAAACAAATATTTAAAATAAAGAATTAGTTTATAGCGTGAAAAAATATACATATGATACCTACGATAAAGCCTCGAATTTATAAAGTATAAAAACGAAACCTTTAAAGTACTTCCAGGGTTCTTAATTTCCTGGTTACTAAAATTCCTGAGCTGAATCGAATATGTGTTTGATAAAATTCTATGCAAAACAACTTATCAAAACACACAAGGAAAAAATCTTGCGCTTCAAAAGCAGCTAGATCTTTCGGATATTTTTATTGCTGAGTTTTGAATCGATCACATCAAGCTTTTTTGTGCAAAAAAAAAAAAGGACGAAAATACGTCGAAGCAGAACCCCAATAAATCAATATTCTTCGTAAACTTGGCCTTATTTTTCCCCCTTCATTTTTTTTTCTTGCGCTTTTCTGTTTGCTTTGATTTTTTCATGGTAGAATATAGGTTTATCTGTATATTGGTAGAATAGGAAAGACATTTATGTCGGTGAAAATCTCATTTACAGGAATGTCTGCCGTTTGCGCGAATCTGTGCATAAGAATTGTTTGATGCCTTCTATGACATTTATTCGATCATGATAAATTCAACTCTTTACAGCAGTTTTGATGAAGATCAGAACGATAGTGGTCTATTCCTAACCGTAATAAATTTACACAAAATGCTAAAAAATTGTTTCTTTTTTTTTGCGGGTAGAGAATGTGGATAGAGGATATGGTAGAACATACGTTTAGCTGTATATTGGTAAAATAGGAAACACGTTTAAGTCAATGAATATCTCTTTTATAGGAA
Organism: Uloborus diversus; assembly: GCF_026930045.1. NCBI lineage: Eukaryota > Metazoa > Arthropoda > Arachnida > Araneae > Uloboridae > Uloborus > Uloborus diversus. Next base: position 151,679,398 of record NC_072734.1, on the reverse strand, counting down.
TGTCTGTCGTTTGCACGAATATGTGCATAAGCATTGCTTGCTGCCGACAATGACGTTTATTCGGTCATGATAAATTCAAATCTTTGTTGCAGTTTGATGACAAATCATAACAATAGTGGTCTATTCCTAACAGTAATAAATTTGTACAAAATGCAAAAGCATTGTTTTGTTGCCAGTGTAGTATGTGGATAGTTTATGTGGTAGAATATAGGTATATTTGTATACTGGTAAAATAGTAAAGACATTTATGTCGGTAGAAAGTTTATTTTAAGGAATATCTGCCGTTTGCACGAATCTGTGCATAAGAATTGTTTGCTGCCGCCTATAACATTCATTAGATAATGATAAATTCAACTCTTTGCAGCATATTTTATGACCTAATCAATAGTGGTCCATTTCTAACCTGGAATGAATCCGTATATGTGGCTAGACAATTTTTTGTTGCGGGTAACATGTATTCGTTTAAAACTAATCTGTTATTATCAGAGAAGTTTTTCCGACGTATAATACCTGAAAGCATTAATGATCCATTTTTAAGCGTATTGAACTTATCTGTTAAGGAAACGAGCTGTTTGTTACAGTTAGACACACACTTGTTCAAGACAAATTTTATTTGCACTGCTTTTAATGAAGACTTGTGTGTCTAAGAACAAAAGTTATTCATTCCCAAACGGCATTGTGAAAAATCTCATTCATATTAATGTTGTCATTCACGACAATTTGTGTATGAATTGTTTGTTGCATAAAATGGCATTTCATCGATCAGGATAAGTTAAAGAATTTTTTATGAAGATCATAGTAAATAATTGTCCATTTCTAAGATAAAAATAATGAATTTATAGGTCATTGTAGAGAATTGTTTATTGCAAGTGACGTGCACTTGATCAAGGTCAGCTCTTCACAGAATTTTGAATGTAGAACTGTATGTTTTAGATTAATAACGATTCATTTCTAAGTGCATTGAATCGTGTTTGAAGAAAGACAATCTTTTACAATCATCACAAATTCCTTCGCATCACACTGCTTTTGGTAAAGAATTGTGATGATTGAAATGACATTAGAAGAACGTCGTGTAAATGGCTAAACACTATTAAAATTTGTAGCATCAAGTCCTTTTCAAAGCTTTTTACTCATAAATTTTGTCGACAATTGCAAGGTTCATCACTATATATTATAAAAAATTGGTATTTTATTGTTTTTCTGCTAGTTATTTACATTTTGTTTTTCTGTTAGCTATGGAAATGACAGGAAACAAAAAACATCATTTTCCTTGTCTTTTTGGTTTTTATTCACTGTGGTTTTCTCATTCTTTTGGTTTTAATCCCTTTCCACAAATTAAAAAAAAAACGCTGATTATCAAGATATCTTTAATAGGGATGAACAAGATAAAATACTTCTTTTCCAGAATCACCACTTTTTGAAACATTTGCAAGTAACTCTCCCATTTGTGTCATTAATGTCAGTGCCCAAGAATTTCTCCAGAACTGTTCAAGATTTGCGTAGGGAAATTTCTGGACTCTAATTGAGAGCAGGTTGTGAAGTTACAAATGCATTGCTTAAAAATGATAACACTTTTTGCTTACCTAATGCCAAAATTGGCAGCATCAGTTATGGTAGCAGAGGATGAGGTTTCTGTGCCAAAAACTTCTCCGAGAGACTCTTTATCTTTCTCAAAATAATAATAATAATAATAATAAAATAATGATAATAATAATAATAAAATAATGATAATAATAATAATAATAATAAAAAAATAATAATAATAATAATAAAATAATGATAATAATAATAATAATAATAATAATAAAATAATGATAATAATAATAATTAATGTATGATACAATAAAATAAATGTTCGGTGAACTCTGGTGAGTTTCGAAAGGTTTTTATGTTAATATTATTAAACAGGGTTGTTTACTTTATCTGCCTGCAATACTTTTCCTAATTTTTGTTTCTTCCTTTTCAACACTTCCTGTAAATATGCTAAAGATCTGTTATTATTATTCTAGAACCTAAAACTGAAATAGGAGAAAATCAGATTATATTTACTGCTCCCTAACTATTTCTTGATTTAGAAAGCTAAGTAATCACCGTATGACGAGATTGCTTCCAAAAGGTGTTCAGTCCATTTTTTTTTTTTTTTTTTCAAATTGACTTTTTGAATAGCAGCGCATGTCTAACAATGTATACACAAAAAAAAAATCCGAAAAAACATTCGTATTGAAACAAAGGGTTAAACTCGAGGGTGTTTTTCTCTGAAAGAATTAGGTCACAAATAAGATTTGTACCAAAAGAGATTAAGTAAATTTTAACCAATCGTAGCTTTTCTTGAGATCACGTGGTATGTTTCCGGTGCGTCCCTTCTGAAATAAAACATCTATGCAATGATAAACAAGCAAAAATAAATGGTTTGAACTACTTGAACCTATGTGAACTAACAAATTGCACGAGTGTTTTTATTTCTTATAAACAACATTGCATTGGTACACCTAACGCTAAAGAAAGGGGAAGTAATAATATCGATGTAGAAATATAATAATTTGAAAAAGAAGATTTGGGGTAACAGAGTATTTTCCAAAATTGTGAATTTAAAAGTTATGACGTATTTATATGAAAAAAAAAACTATGAATAACTTTTAAGTTGGAGTTAGTTACTTCATTTCGTTGTTTGTTTTTGTTAAAAAGGTGTGAGTCATAAAGTTTTACCCCAAAAAGGGTTAAGCATTTTATTTTTCTTTTAGTTCTGAAGAACTATACTGTCAGGAAATTATTAGCCATATAATGAAGTGTTATTACTCGCCATAGATTACTGGGAAAGTATATTTCTCGATATTAAATCTTACAAAACGAAATTGCATTTTATCATGAAGGAGAAAACTACCTTTTATAAACAAGCTCTTCATGCATAGCATTGCTAAAACCAACGTTGTCTAGATTAATTTCGTATGATCTTAAAATTTGCATTGAAGTTTCGATGCAAAATATGTTAAACTGTCAATATATACAACTGGATCAAAGGTAATCATTTAAATTTAACCTGCCCTACTAAATTCAAATTCTTAAAAGTACATTACAATGGAAATCAAATAATTAATTCCAAAAAGCCCCATGATACTTTTTCTCTTTTTTCACTGTCTGATATTTCATCATATTGCCGAAGAATTTAATAATGAAATATTTCATTTAAAGTCACATTTCTAAAAGCGAAAATGTATTATTACGAACTGACGGTCCAAATCAACTCTCGAGCTGCATAAACTATTTCCACAGAAGTGGAATTGAGAACTTTTTCTCAAAGCCGTGTTCATTAACTCTGGCCCGAAGTCAATTAGGCGAGGAATAATAGGAATATTAAAGTAAAACACAACAATTTCCTCTTATTCATAAAAGCTCTCATTGCGAGTAAAGGCAATATAGCGCGAATTCCATGCCAGGATTTTGGAATGAGTCCAGGATATGTGTGCGCGCCATCCATCTTCTCCGTTACCATGGTAACGCTTCCCGGTATACAGGACAGGATGCGGAGAGCGAGGCAGAGGCTGTGTAATGGAGCACAAACATGATCAACTGTGAATAATGAAGACAGTTCTGCTTTTATGCTGTCTTTTCAGATACAGAAGAAAAGAGGGGGGAAATATCGGAACTATCTGTCAGTGAAACCTTTATCGGAACCAGCACATTCTCTTCATTCGAAGATGGTTTAAGCACTATTTTTGTTTTATTTTTGAAATATCAATGGCGTTCCGGCAATCTTAGAAAAATAAATGGGATTGGATGTTACAACTTGTGTTTGACAAATAATAGTAACAATAACAATCAGTTCCTTTAAAGTAAACATAAACAACGTCAAAAAAGCACAAATTTGCAGAATTACTGTATACACGTGTTTCGGCGTTTTAGGGAACACTTTTTTCAATGCAGAAAGTAAAGCGCTTATGTATGAAAAGACATCTGACAAAAGCCATAAGCTTTCGTCGGATGTCTTTTCATACATAAGCTCTTTACTTTCTGCATTGAAAAAAAGCGTTCCCTGAAACACGTGTATGCAGTAATTCTGCAAATTTGTGCTTTTTTGACGTTGTTTGTTTACTTTACTGTTCAGCACAAAGGTATTTATTTATTTTAATCAGTTCTTTTGTTTCAAAATTTGTTGCAGACGTCTTTTAAATT
>NC_072734.1:151302980-151375128 GCF_026930045.1 Uloborus diversus | reverse complement strand
TGGACTCATTCCGAAACCTTTAGAATATGATATTGAAAAGCCTCACAAAGGAATTCTTGAGGTAAGAAAGCTCCTATTATTATATTAATTTTGTATTAAATAAGACAGACTGAAAGTCAATTCATAAAAAATAATCTTCACAAATGAGAATTATAGAGGCTGCAAAACACAATCTGCTAACTAAATTAAGACAAAGGGGGGAAAATGCTTTTCACTGATTTATTAGCATTATTTTGCAACTTGCCATCTATATTGAATTACTTGATTGCCCTGATATAAAACAGGCCTTTAATTTTTTTCTGAAATAAGTGACTATCATTTTGTTTTTGAAACTAAACAAGAAATCATTTGTCAGATAAAATTACTTGACAGTTTCTCAATTGCTATTATTTTTATGCAAAAAAATAATTATTTATTTTTTATTTATTTAGTTATTTATTTTTTGCAAAAAGAAGAAAAGAGCTTACATGTTATGTCTCATTCGGAGAGGCTATTTTTGCGCCTTTGATTGACCATGCTAGCATTATGATAAATTTTCTGTTAAGCAGTTTTATTAGGAGATTTAGTGTTGAATTTTACAACATTTTCTGCTTACATTTTTTAGCAGTTTTACTTACTTTAAAAAGTTTGCTCATTTTTTTTTCCTTTTTTTTTAAATGCATATTTTATATTTGTTTCCACTTAGATCGTATTATAAAATTGAGCTGAGGACTTTGTCACCAAAATTGTCAGAAGTTTGAACAACGTTCCTTAGATAAAATGAATAAATGAAAGTTTCAGTAATGTGGTCATGGTGAGTTTTCAAAAATCCTGGCATCACAGCTATTCTGAAAGTTTGGTAACTATATAAAAATTCCACCAAACAATTGAGTCATCAAAAACCATTAGAAGCCTCAATTCAGGTTTTACAACTTTTGCTCTTGCAATATGTATCGCTCAGTTTCTAAACATGGCTTTAGAACAAAAGAATTGTGTGAGCCACACACACACAGTCATGAAAGCGTAACGTAAATAGCTTAAACTCTAATGTGTAGTACATATTCCTATAAAATTGAAGAAAAGCATGGAAGTTGTGCTCTTGTGGTTTCCAATACAAACTAAGCCCTTTTTCAATATTCTTATAAAATTGAAGAAAAGCAGAGAAGTTGAACTCTTGTGGTTTGCCATACAAACTAAGCTCTTTCTCAATATTCCTATAAAATGGAATAAAATTACAGAAGTTGAGCTCTTGTAGTTTCACATGCAAATTAAGCCTTTTTCAAATTGATATTCATAGAGATAGGCCAATAGGGGGAAAAAAAAAACATGAGTTAATACCAAGCAATGTGAAATTAATTTATTCAGCAGAGAAGTTCAAAATGAAAATAAAATAATACGTGCTTAAAAAATATGTACTTAAAAATAAGCAATGCAAACTCTACGGCTGTTATACATGCTGCACTTCAGTCATCGCCTGCTAGAACTGCTTGTCTTTATAATGCTGTTTGCAATTGTGGTGGTTAAGCAGGAAGACAGAAGCTGTACACTATAACCACAGCCTTAATAGTACATAGTAACATAGTAGAGTGCAGCCTTAGTACTGAACAAAAGTTCTATACACAAGTTCAGCTAATTTGTATTATTTTGTGAAATGTATATGTATTTTTCTACGTTGAAACTTAATTTATTTTATTTTTAGAACTGTGATGGCATCCATTTCTTTGGAATTGATTCCAACGAGAACCTGCTAGACTTATGTATCAATAAAATTCAAGAAAGTACAGCCAATGTTTGGTTGGTTTTAAAGCTATCTCCTGGACAAATATACAAGCTTTCACTAAGTCAAGATACCAGAGCTGCATATATAGACAGTGAAACTATATTTCAGTCGTCTGGATTACAAATTAAATGTCTCAGTCCATTTAGAAGATGGCGAATTTCATTCAATGGGTTATTGCAGTAAGTTATGTGTTATACTATCAATGTTATATATATTCTAATAATGCTCATAAATTAAAATCTAGGATATATAAACTTGTTTGTTAAGCCTTGTTTAAGACAAAATACTTTATTCTCTGAAGCATTTAATCATTTGATTATTACTAATTAATATGCTTTATAAAGTATAATGTGGAGAAAAAAAATTGACGTGGACCCTACACAATTTTCTTTAGTTGAACATCACATCAATTAGTTGATTGGCAAAATCAACTAATTGATGATTTTTAATGAGTCAAAAGAATGGGTGTTGTACTCATGTGCGAGGCTTAGGTCAAATGTTAAGACAGTTGATGGTTTTATTAGTGACTGTGATCTAAGATTGCATAAAAACTGTGGAATGTGTAAAAAGATGATGTGTATTAAATAATATTCAATTTTTGTGCCAAATTTGTTATAGATAGAGGCATCTTTTTTTCCTTCGGGTGACTTTACTCAATAGGTATAATTTTTCGTGTTTTTTTTCCTCCTCTGTAACATGGAACTCAACACTAAAACATGTGCATCACTCCTTCCTTCATCTTCTCGAGAGCGATGATTGATGTAGTTATTGTTATTGATGTATTTATGGTATCTCTCTTTTTATCCATCTGTATTTTCATATTAAATTTATTTTAAAGTTACCCACATATTTTTATTATGTGTATTTCTTGATGTTACTAAAATCTCCTTCATCTTTGAACTAATATATTTTGAAAGCTGAAAATTTTTATAACTGCAAGAAATTCAAATAATAATAATAATAATAATAATAATAATAATAATAATAATAATAATTTCAGATTTTTTTCATCAATTTAAATATTTACTGCTATTCTTTTAAACTAAAGTTAAAGAACTTTGAAGCTGCATCTTGATGATATTGTTGCTTCAGAGCAACTGTACGATATCTTATGGTTGTTTTGAGATTTAGATGTCTTACTTTTGCTCTGAGGCAATTATATTAATAAATGTAAACTTACATTCATTCAAAAATGAATGAACTGTAAAAAATAGCAAAAAAAAAGAAAAAGAGAATATATTTCTTAATGGGCAGTTCTCAAAAGGTGGGAGCAAACACAGACCTCAACTTTGAAGCTTCAACACCAAATAACTTTCATTTTAATTAACTCAAAAATTTTTGAGTTAAATTAAAATACTGTATAGAGACAAGAATTGACATAAATTATGGAAAAATTGCTCTTCAAATGCCCTTAAAAAAATATTTTCTTTGCTAAAAGGCACAATTTTGGACATACCAAAACGTTAACTGAGCAAATGTACCATTAAAAAAAAATTTTTTTTAATTATTTCCATACGTTTCAAAAAAAAATTAAAGGTTTGAATCTTACACTGAATAATTTTTTGTTAATATTTTACACAAATAACAAAAGTAAAGACAGATTATTTACTTTGTAAACGATTTTAGAAAAAAGTAACTTTGAAATTTGATGTATGTCCAAAAATTACGATCTTTACTATGCTATTATTTGAGAACTAAGTATATGATGTTGTCGTTTTAAAGGTATTTATCGATCCTGAGAATCAATTTTTAATTGTTTAAAAGTGTTTTCATAAGCTTTTATGCAGTATCTTAGAAGAAAAATAATTTTTCTTAAACATACATGTGAGATGTCCAAATGGCGTTACGATCTTGACGCCGATAATTCTGTCCGTTTATTCATAATTTTTGATCATCCACTGTCTTCTAACCTCAATAAAAAATGTTATTATAATGTTATCTTCTTCAATCCACTGGTATTTTGCATAATTAATACGTTACACATTGAACAATACATAAATTACAGTAGAAACATGGCTGGTTATGATCGAACGAAAGCCATTTTGCACCAAGATCCATCCCCAAGCAAACTCCGTTGGTGACAACATAGTGTACGATAAGCTAAAGGTTACCAGAGGGGAATTCCAGTTTGACAAATGTAATTTTTCGTCAGCTGCAACAGTTTTGGCGACTTTATCACCTGCGCTAGCAATTTTTTTCCCCCGCTTTTATTATTTTAAAATTTTTTTTTTCTTTCTTTTCAAAACATAATTTAACGATCTCCAAATAGAAATACGAATTTCTTTTTTCAGTAATTATTTTTAGACATCGTTTTAATTTTTATGACATTAAAATATATATTCATTTATAAAACTGATGTCACTTTTTACATTTGTATTATTTTTAATTTGAAGCTTTTTTTTTACCTTTCATCAACTTTTTCAAAATCATTCCAAAACTTGATTATATGTAAAGAGCAGTATGTATAGCCATTCAAGTACTTGATTAATATCCTCTTTATTATTAAATTGCAAAATTCAAAAAGTAGTAAATAAAATTTTCATTGGAAAAGTTAAAAATCAGATTAACAATTGTCAAAAATGGTGAAACTTACATTAAGATGATGTCCAAAATCCGTTACCTACAGGACAACAATGTCCAAAATTTGTTACCTACAGACTGCTGATTTAATTTGCTAATTAACAATTTTTACAAATACCTGCTGTCTTTTCATGTTCATATATTGTGTTCTGGGTATACATACTATAGAATAAAAGCAAAATTGATGTCAAATTTGAAAATTTTTGAAATTGCTCAAAGTTAACTTTTTTGTTCCCACCTTTTAAGAACTGCCCTAATACTGCTAAGATGAACTTGTTAATAAGAGCTCAAAAGAGGGTCACTATGCTGCCATCAATAGCGTAACTGGGGGTTGGCAGGAGTGGCTCTTGCCAGGGGCGCAGCAGCTAGGAGGCGGCATTTCAACTGATTATTTTTTTTAAAGGAGATTATTATTATTATTTCATAGAATTTGAAAGATGCTTAAAAGTTTTTGGAAAAATCGCAAGAAAAAGAGCTAAAGGCATGTAATATATATTTTTAAGGTGAAATATCCTGCAGTTAATGTATAAGACATTGGTTTTTGAACACTGATATAATCTTATACAAAAACTTTTCTTTTGGATACAAAGGAAGTTTTTTTTTTCTCTCAAAAATAATAGACAGAAAAATGAAAAAAATGATAGAATTTCCCTGGACAGCATGAACTGTGCCCCACCCTATACCTAGTAGTGTACCAAGTGGTTGGCAGGAGTGGCTCTCGCCAAGGGTGTAGCAGTTAGGCAGTGGTATTTCGACTGATAAAAAAAATAATTGGGTTTTTAATTTATTTTTTAAAAAATTCATCATATAAGTAGAAAAGTGCTTTTATAAATTAAATTAAAAATAAAAATAAAATTCACAAAAAAAAAAAAAAAAAAGAGCTAGAGTTAAAAATCCTTAATTCTCAAAAAAAAGGGGGGGGGGGATTTTACCCGTGGCGTGAAATTCTATCCCGATTCATTGAGTTAGCTTAAGTTTTTAGCTAAGCACACAATTTGTTTTAAAAGCACATAATTTGCATACCAGGGAGGGGTTAGTGAAGAGCATCCTATGCCGGATGATTTCATTTTTTTTTCGGCAAGGGGGCGACATGGTGTCATGTTATAGCTTGAAGTGCGTAGTTTTTCTTAGGCTAAGTATTTAATATCATTATAATAAGTAATCTAGGCATAAAAAGCCTTATTTGAACGAAATATTGAGAGGCCTTAATTAGCGAACATTATTATTATCAGATTAGCAATGCTTATGTATTTGCTTTGCTTTCCTAATTATAATAGAATTTTTTAAATGCTTTGATTTTTATTTGAAAAAATTTTTCTTTCTTTCTTTTAGTAAATGTGTTAATTATGTTTATATTATACATTCTCCTATTGGTTTGAAACAAGTTCTATTAATAGTTAAAGCTGTTTAAAAAAAAAAAAAACATTACTATTAACAGAACTAAAAAATGTTTATTCTCATTTAATTAAAGAACGTGCATTATTTATATTTATTATCGAACTGCAAATACTATTGGTTTTATTGAATTTATGTGAAATACTAGGGGGAGTACTAAAATTTTTGGGAAGGGGAAAATTCTCAATTCTCCGAATGAAATCCCAATTTTACCGAATCATAAAATTCGAGCATGCACACATATACATACATTATATCTTCTGCAAAGGAACATTGGGCATCATTGAAAACTATTTTTAAAAAAAGAAGAATATTTAAGTTGCAATTCTATCTCCTAATTTGTCGAATCAATTAGTTCATGCCCCTCCCCACCCCACAAGAAAAATTTTGAGAGGTCACGGTGACCTCTAGTGACTTCCTATTGATGCAACCCTGTGGGGGGGGGGGCGATTTCTTAAGTTCGCCAAGGGCAACAGACCCTGTAGTTACGCTACTGGCTGCTGCGCTATGCACAAAAGTCGTATCTGCACTTTTCATCAAAATTGAGTTAATTGTCACCAGGTGGTTCTTTATCTCATATTTCAACTAAATATAATATTTTATCATCATTTGTCGGTACTAAACATTTTTTTAAAAATTCTGAAAAATCTGCATCAAATACATGGAGATGCAAAATTTAAAAAGAAATTTCTCGTTTTGAACTCGTCTGCAGATAAGACTTTTGCGCTTAGCACGGCAGTATGGACTGTCTGATTTAAATTATGATTCTAAGCTTAAAAACCTTGTAACTTGTATGGTCTGGAACAAAGGAGAGTCAGAAGGACATGATCCAATTTTCCTAATTTATTAAAGTGGAAGATCTTTTGCTCTTTTTCTGCAAAAATAACAGAACTTGGGACTTGTTTCAAGCTTTTCAAACCCTGCTCTAATCTTGAAATTAGGAAAATTTACTACTTTAATATAAGAGGTTGTTTGCATTAAGAATAGCGTACCTGAAGCAGCTGATTCTTGCAAAGGTCTGATTAGTTTTCAGAAAACTCTTGATCTTCATTTGAGATTGAAAAATTGACTATAAAAATAATTTGAAAATTGAATTGTGATTTTTAAAAATAATTCTTGTTTTAGTAATATGTGCATTTATTTTCTAGACAATGTAGTTCCGAGAATATTGATGGGACCAATGCTGAATTTGTGCATGTAAAATTTTCATTTGTGTAAGTTAGAATGTTTAACACTAGAATTACAGGAGGGGTCATTTTGACCCCAATTAAACTTTTTTTGCTAACTATGCCTCTGTATTTTCGTAAAAAGTTTAATCCTTCCTTGACTTTTCCTAAATAATCTTGCTGTATAATAATAAAAAGTTTTCAAGAAAATTGTAATTCTTTTAAACCCAAACTAAAGGGTTGCAACTAAAATTGCAGGTAGGTGTCATTTTGGCCCTTTTGAGAAAAAAAAGAACTGCAAATACATTTACTGATGCTGAAACAGAGCAGAAACTCAAAAATGTCTCTTAGAACGTATCATTTTAAGAACCTGAAGCTTTATAATGTTTTTGTACATAAAATAACCATTAGCCACTAGCTTCTGAAATGCAACTGAAACAGCACTGGTTTTTTGAAGAGCATTTTAAACTTTTTAAAAATATTTTATTATGTACCCTGAAAATCTCTGTATTCTTTAATTATACTGCATTTATTACAAATATGTTTATTTTAAAATAATTTTTAAAAATATTTAACATTACATGTAAAACTATGCAGATTCCTTCTCAGGGGTCAAAACGACCTACACAGTATTTCTAGGTATAAAAAGATCGGTGTAATTCTAGTGTTGAACAAAATTTTCATTTTTGTAAAACTCATTGTTTAGTGATTTTAAACTTATTTCTAGACAAAATGCTTTTGTGTTAAAGAGGTTTTTATTAATGAAAGCTGTTATTCAGAAAGTTTGCATTCTATTTTAAATCTCAATTAGTTTTCAATTTAAAAACCACCTATTTTTGAGATTCTTAACTTTAATTTTTAGTAAATCAGAATTGTAAAATAATTCTCATCGCTACCTTAAATGATGAAGTTGTCTGAAAATAGTTTGCTTTGTTATCATGAAGTCATTAATTCTTTACCTAATGCATCTGATTGCTAATTTAAGCTTAATTTATACATGTCATTAGCAAAGCCTCATTTCTGCAGATACTGTCCTTTACCTTCCTACTACAATATAGTTTCTTATACAGTAGTATTAGAAATTATTTTCTTGCATTCTCAATTTTTTATTACTTTTTTCTTACAGATGGCTTGCTATGTCTGTAGTTCAAGAGCTGAACTCGGACTTGAAATTTGAAGACTTAACTACGACATTTTCCACCAAATCATTTAACTCAGTAAAGGAGCAGCTGCTTAGGTAGTATCAAAAATAAAATATTTTTTTTTTTCCAATCTAGCATTCATTTATTAAAAAATCATACCGCAATGAATTTTTGGATCTTTTTCTTTATTACTCTTTTAAATTTTTAATTTTCAGTGGTTGTTTGCATATTTAAATGCATAGTTAAAGTGCTTAAACATGAAATTTTGCTAATGTATGAAGAAAAGTCGAACATTTTTGAGGGGAACCCCCTATTTCAACGAGAACATTGTAGGACTAGGTTCATATTCATATTGTAAATGCAGATTTGTATTATTAATGCTCCATTTACGTAGCATAATTCCCTTGACTTGTATATGTCTGTCTGTTTGAAAAGATTAAGGGTCCACCAAACCCATACCCCCCCCCCCCCCCCCACTTTTTGACCCCAGTCGGTAACCAGTCCTAATTTTGTGTCTAATGAATTAAATCTTTTGTGATAAAGTACAAATCATGACTAGATATTTGCAGTATTTTCTTCAAGATTGTGTGAGAACAAATCATGCAGGAAATTGAAAACAGTGAAACTCTTTATCCACAAGAGAAAATTTTGAGTCTTGACACATTTACGCATGTTTTTAAAACAAATTGAAAGAGAGAAAGACAATGGAGTAAAATTTAAAAACTGACAAAAAACCAGTGAATGAGTGGAATCTCACTCGTTTCTAATCCAATCTCTATATCAAAAAGTTCCTTCCCCAAATTGTCTAAAAGGTATGTTTCCATTATAAATACTGTAATACTTGTGTTGTTCTCATTGGTTTCATGTGCTGGTCTATAATCATGTCATAGTCCATCAATCAAAGTCATAAATCATGTCTTTGCTTAGAGCACCCACAAACCACTGTCATCCAGACACATACAGACATTTTCTAAAAACCGTCCCAAACAGGTTCAGCAGTCAGATAAAAGGGTCAAAACTTTTAATGGATGAATATATTTTTTTATATCATACAAATACAAAAGTGACGACCAGCAACAGGCTGTGGGCCCAGCAAGGTTGGTCCTAGTCAATTTACAATCCCCAGTGAAGATCAATTTCCCTCTCAAAACTATCTACTCCCTTGCTCATTACCACCTCTTCCGGTAAGCTGTTCCAAGGTTCTACTATCCTGCTAAAATAATAATTTTTCCTAATATCCATGTTAGCCTGAGATTTAAATAGCTTAAAACAATGACCCCTTGTCCTGTTTTCCGTGCTAAACTTTAGCCCCGTAACATCTTTTATTTTAATAAATTTAAACAACTGAATCATGTCCCCTCGGTCTCTTCTTTGCTCAAGACTATATTTTTAGCATTCTAAGCCTGGAATCGTAGTCTAAATGAGAAAGTCCATTTAATAGCCTTGTAGCCCGCCTTTGAACCCTTTCCAATACAATATCTTTCTTAAGATGAGGAGACCAAAACTGAACAGCATACGCCAAATGAGATCTTACCAAACTTCTATATAAGGGCAGAAGAACTACTTTAGATACAATAGCAACAAATAAATCATGTTTAATAAAAAGTTTTAAATTTATTGCGCAACCATGAATTGCTTTTTAAACTCTCTTGACTTAAGTTGTTGTTGCTCTGATTTTTATTTAAAAATATTATCTTTCTGTTTCTATTGTCTTTTCAGATTCCGTAAATTTCAAAATAAATATGAGCAGTGGGGTCAGTTGATGGGTACAGTTAAACTGAAAGAGGAAAATGAACAAGAGCTTTATCTATGGTCTTGCAGAACTCGTATTGCTAGTGAGTTGTTTAAAATGCTAAAGAAATTAACGATTATTTGACATAATTCTGTAATAAAAATAATTTCTTAAAATGCTTTTTTGAAATTGTTAAATAATTTTTTAAAACCAATTTTTCTAAACCAATGAATATTTTATATTTTGACTTAATTCTATGCTCTGTATTTTTTAGATGATCCATTATGGAGTGAAAAAGTTTTAAATTCAAAATTTTACATGTACTTTGAGGTACGTTTAGAAAGCTTGTGATATTTTTACTGAAATTCACTTATGTAGTAGTAAACTAGTTGTAAAATATATTTTTTTTTGAACCAAAAATTTATAATGCTACATATTTTTCTGAAGACGTTATCAGTTTTAGTTGATAACTGTAAGAAGTTTTATTAGATAAGTTATCAAAAATCTAAATTTCTGCCATTCTTCAAGAAGGGAACTAAATGTTTTGAAGTGTAATAAAATAAACATACATTTCTGACACATGCATATGTCTATAGAATTTATTGTGTAATTCTTTGTTAGATTAGTTGTTAATGTCATTAGATGAATTGTTAAATGTACATATGGTTATATGTGACTGACATGCTCCTATTATGTTTTTAAATTTTGATTACTTCCCTTTGTTTTGTATACTCATATATTTTTCATCATTTTAATTTCAATGCATTGTTCTGTTTTTTTAAACTCACCTCTCTTCAGCTGTAAATATTGAAATCTGCATTTGACACACATTTTAAACAAATACCTTAAGTTATGACTCAATAATATTGTGAAAACTGGACAGATAATTGAAAAAAAAAATGTCCATAAAATTTTTCTTGCCAAATCTGCCAATTTCCAAACCAATAAAATGTTAACTCAGTTACTTTTGCTCTGAGAGGGATCATAATAAATGCCTGAGTTGTTTTTTTTAACTGGTCAAAAATCTTAAAATGTGGGTAGAAAATATTGATTTCGTTTTGCAATTTTTAAAAGTTCTGTATTTGGTTGGTTTCATTTTGATGTGGTACACTTGATCACTTGTGATTCATCTTATGTTTGTCACATTCAAGAAGTCTGTATGGGTGTCTTTATATTGAGGTCTGATCTTTTTTTCCAAATTTTATTACTGATTTGGATTAAACTTGGGAAACTTGTCGTGTAATATCAAATCTTTATCTTGTATATCTTTTGTTAATTGATAGTTATTGTAAATAACCTTTTCAGGATGGTTTTCCCTTAAAGATAGAAAGTTTAATGATGGCTGATTCTATTTCTACGTAAGTATTTCATGATTTATGCTAAATTGAATTATTGAACTAAATCAGACAGTGGAACCTCAATAACCCGTCACCCCAAGGGAACATGGAAATATGTTGACTTAAATGGATGTCAACTTACTGAGGTGCCATAAGTTTAATTCCTTAAAAATTTCTGTCTCACCTACTTACTATTATTTTCCTTTTCTTTTTTGAAAGGTACTACTAAAATTACTAATATTATTTAAATACCTCTTGAAGAATAAATCTATTTTTTTTTTTAAAAAGAGATGAATAAGCTTTTTATCAGTCAGGTTTGTTAAGGATAAACAGTCCTGCTCACATGTCATGTGCAAAAGTATGTGCAAAACATGTCATGGTGCCTTCTTTCTCAAGAGGACTTCCTTTGGGAACATTTATCATACCCTTTCCTAGCCTTTTAAAAGTGCACTAACAGCCTAGCAGCACAGATTGTGGTGGCTGACTCCCCTGGATAAAGGATGGAATTCTCTAAAAGAGCTTTCCAAAAAAGGATTGACTGACTAAGGAACTGCAGCATAAAATTCTGAGAAGAGGTCAATATGGAAGAATGTTAGTGGCAAAAATTGGACGACTATTGCAATTGGATGTCGACTTATAGAGGTTTCTGCAAATGTGCGTAAGTCAGAAAGGTTTATGCCCATTGAAGATAGCATTGGGCCAATCATAAGAAAAATAAATGTTGAGTTACCGGGGTAGTCCAGTTATCCACATGTCAAATTACAAAAGTTTCGCTTTTTTTTTTCATGGTTTAGCTGCAATGTTACACAAAACTGTGTGTACTGTATATTTTAAAACTATTATTTGTTTTCCATTTTGTTAATAAAATAAAACTTTAATGTTTAGAAAAACATTTTCTTATTTTCTATAGCAGATATAGGGGAGAGTCACGCAACTTTTTGATTCCTTCAGGAGACTTGTTCACCTATTCTCTGCTATAATACACAATTTTAATACTGGCAACTTTACTGAGCTGCCTTGGTAGAGTTAAATCTTTAAGATTCACATAGCCGTTTTGAGCAGACTTTTGAGGTTTTATGCGATTGTTAGTTCTCAGCAGAAAGATATTTGTTTTGGATTGCGGATTTAAAATGTCCCTAACTGTTTTAAAGAAGCTAAGCAGTGCATACATTATTTTTATGATATGATAGAAAATTCAAATGATGTTAGACGTGTGAAAAGTACCAACTTATAGTTTTCTTTGCTCTAATTAGAAAATATGTTTGAAAAGCATGCTTGGAGATACTTGATACAGGATCAAGTGTCCTTTAATATGATTTTACGTAGTGGTATATACTATTTATTCTACTTGTTGTTTAACAGAAATGTGTTTATCACACAAAATATAGCATACAGCCAAATTACATTAGTAAAAGTCTTTATTAGAAGCAAAAAGCTTTAAAAAAAGAAAAGCTGACTTGGGAGAAATGTTACCACAGTATTAAAAAAAAAAAAAATACCCACACCAACTTTTAAATCTACTATTAAGAGTAGGTAATGGAAACTTTTTGTTTTAAATGTTTGTTTTTAAGGGTTTACATAGCATTAATTTTTCTTGAAACAAAAATTTTAAATATTTATTCTCTACATTTAAAGTGCTCATTGAAACTTGTTCACATTCCATTTCCCTAATTCTCTAGTTTTACAAGTGGATATACTGTTACTGGTCTAGGTATTACTGAAGAAATTTCTTGCTGTGATTTTGACATTAATAAGTTTGAAAATGAAAGAGATTCCAAAACAATTAAGATGTCATTTTTATTAAGTAAGTATTTGTTTTTTACTTAAGTTATGTTGAATTACAAATTAATCTTTTCAATTTTCATTAGCAAAATCATTTTACTTTTAAATAAATATGAAAAATCAAACTGTAACAAATTTTTAGTTATGTTGTGAAATTTTATAACATTATTTTGATAAGTAATTTCTCAAAAAAGGGTTAATTATTTAGTTTTTGTGTGTGTGTTTTAATCTAAAAACGTTTATTAATTTGAAGATTTTTTTTTCTAGCAAAAGCGCATAGGAGCATTAGTATTAATTTCACCGGTGAAGAAGTCACCTTTTATACTGGTCCTGGTTTAGAGCAAAGTATAATTTTAAAGCCTTTCAAAGTTACTTTGGATAATGGAGACACTGGGTTTGGTATTCTTCACTTGATATCAGGGTAATCTCAAAAATTCAGTTAATATATATATTTTTTTCATACTGAAAATCAAACAATTTAAAATCTTTACACTCCAGATAGATGATACATGTTGACTTATAGTCATTTAAATAGTTAAGCAGCATAGTATATGGTTAGTTATGTTTATAATTTTGAAGTAACTCAGAGCTCTTTGATTTATCTAGCTGTAAGCATTAGAATTAATTTATTTTAATATGTTTGATAAATCTGAATTATGGAATTCTTTTTCAATGCTGAAAATGTTTTGAGCTAATGATAAGCAACAGTCATCAATTAATGTAGAAATGTCTAGAATTTGTTCATGAGATTTATATTCTTGCTATAAAATATGGTTAGAAATATATCCTGTTATTTTTATATGTATTTTAATCTTTTAAATATTTAACTAGATGCAATCATGATTTGTCAAGTAGCTTCGAGAGACCCCTTCTTCTGTTGAAAGATTCAGGTAATAAAGAAATTAATTGTGCTATTTAACTTATAAAATACTCGTACATTTAATCCTTTCGTTTTTATGTTCCTTTTATCTACACATTTTTTAAAGGGTAAATAATGTTTGAATAATATCCAATATTATAATCTGTTATTTTTGATTCAGTTGGATTTAGAGTAAAACAAAATATAGCAAAGCAAAAGATATAGTTAGAATATTTGCACAGCATTTAAAATTACTGCATCAAGTTTTAATGAAAGAACATTCCTGCACTTTTATAAGCTTTTGCTAAAATGTTTCCTTAAGAAAAGCGGTCACATTGCATCATAAAGTTGTTTCTATTATTTATGAAAGATCTTAAAAACTGCTTATTATTTAAAAGGTTTCAAAAGATAGTTAAATGTGTTGCTGGTTGTTTTAAAAATAAAACACAGCATAGTTGATATGTTGTATGTTCAATACCATTCTCATTGTTAGTGCTGACTCATCTCTCAGAAAAGGGGAGAGGGGGGGGGGGAGTCTATTGCAACATTCAAAACCTTATTGTTTTTACATACATACACATCAATGCTAAATTTAGTTTCAAATATCAAACAAGAGAATTTTATGTTAAAAATATAATATTGATTTTTTCCTTCCAAAATTTTAACTCCATAAATGTAAGGCAGCAATTTACATGTATCTTGGAAGCTTTCTTTGCAATTAAATATTTACTGTAGCTTCCTCCTTCAATGTTTTTATCAAAATTGTATGCCAATGAATATCTAAGCTTAAGAAATATTCAGGATTTAGCATTTGTTCTCTTTGAACCTGAAATAGATTGATTTTACTGAAGTTGTTATTTAAAATTCACTTGGAAAGTTATGCATGCATCATAGCAATGCTCCCCATGTTTCCATACTTCAATTAAGTCTACTAATAGGGGTAGGAATTGTCCCGTGTTTCCTAAAATTCCTTTTTTTTTTGAAAAAAAGTGTCCCAAAATTCCTAAAAATTTCATAAGTTCATTATTAAAAATTTTCTTAATTTCCTCATTTTTTGTAGAAATAGAGGAAGTTCCACTTAAACTGTACAGATGTTGTCCCTGTACAGTTGTATGTGGTAGAAGTTACTTGTCTGTCAAGAAACTTCAGCTGGTGGGATGTCAAATCAGTGAATTAAACACTAGCATCTAAGCGAATGAAATAGGAGACCTAAAAATAAAAAAAAAATATTTAGTATTCAGTGACTAATTGACACTATGACACTATACGGGGGGCTGGCCAGAGGATATTTGAGGCCGTTAACGCAATCTTCACAAAAATCCGATCAACCATATCGGACGTTTCACAAAATCCTGATCAACCAAAACAGACCCTTCACAAAATTCTCATTAACAAGAACAGATCTTTCAGAAATTGTTTATTGAAAGAGCTAATCTGAAAGCAAAATAACACATATTTCCATGTATAAAACCGATAATTTTTGAAGCCTTTTTTAAAGTCAAATTAGAGGGATCAGCTTATACAAAATCTGCTAATTTTGCAAAGAAAAAAAATCGACACTCTTGTAATGCTCCTGTAAGCGATAAATAATTGCTACTCCCGAATAAATACAATGCTTGTTGTTTGTTTCTAAAAAGAAATTAACTGCTTAAAATAAACTTTGTTTTAAATAAATTTGTTTGTTTGTTTTATCATAACTAATTAGCAGTGGTGTTGTAAACTTTTCTGAAAAGGCGTTGGTAAGCACTTTTCTCTCCCCCCCCCCTCTCATGATTTAATAAACAATAATAATATACATCAGCGAAATGAACTTAGAACTGCAAAGGGATAGTAAGGTTGCGGAAAAAATATGAACGCTTCAGATAGGGTTACCAACTTCAAAATTATCTCCACTTAGCATCTGGTGTTGCACCTTTATAATGACTTAATTAGAAAATATTCTCATCATTTTACCAGCTGGTCAGTATTTGCGTTTTTACAGTGTGGCGCGATATTTAACTGTTAGTTTGGGAGAAAATTGTATGGATTTGATTTTTTGATGCTAACAAGGATGATTAACTTTAAATAAACTCTTTTACTTACCCTTTTTTTTTCTTTAGATGTCTACATTTTCAAAAATGCAATCTTTTAACATCCGATATGATAATCATATTTTGTTCTTTTTTCAAGCTAACTTCGCTTTATTTGGATGCAAATAAATGAAAAGTCTCTTTATTTTTATTAGAACGCTCATTTCAAGTTTTTCAAGCAAAATTCCTTTTTTTGATGAGGCAAAAATTAAAATCCTGAACCGATGGTTTAATTTTTTTTTTTTTGCTTCAACTTTGTCCACATATATTAATGACACAGATATTAATGTTTATCGTAAGACTCTAAAATGCAATTTCAAAATAATTTTATCAAAAATATTTCTTTTACAAGCCGTTTTCATACTTTTGATGCCTTTACTTTGAGAATTGCGATCTCTTTGCATCCACTATGGGAATCCGATTTTTCGAATTTTTGACGTTTTGTACACTTTATTAAGAGGTAAACAAATAAAATCTCCTTTTTATTTTTGTTAAAATCATGGAATTTATAATTTTTAAAAGAAATTCTGTGCTTTTTAAGAGTGTCTTGGGTCAAAAAGTTAAAAGTCAGCGAAATGAACTTAGAACTGCAATGGGATAGTAAGGTTGGGGAAAAAATATGAACGCTTCAGATAGGGTTACCAGCTTCAAAATTATCGCCACTTAGCGTCTGGCGTTACACCTTTATAATGACTTGATTAGATAATATTCTCATCATTCTATGCTGAGCCCTTGTCTGATTTTTTTTAACAATTATTTTAAATACTATACAGAAATATTTCTAATATAATTTAACATAATGTAGAATGGTAGATAAATATTGATATTTGAGAGGGCGATGCCGCCCCCTCCCCCTCCGCCAAATACTAGAAAAACACTCCAGAATGATATTGTGACATAGAAGAGGAAAACATTCAACTTTAAGTTTAAATGATGCAGTTTGTGCCACCTCTAAATTCTAAAATTTCATTTTAACAAGTTTTTTTGTCCAAAATTATTTGTTTTTTCACAAAATTAAGTCATTTTTTCACAAAATTATTTGATTTTTCACAAAAAACGAACCCTGTGAAAAATTCTGGACAGACCCATGCTTTAAGCCACTTTGTTTTTATTAATAGCCCCTTCATCCAGGATTTTTTATGAAAAGAATAACGCAACAGGCACGTAGCTAGAACTTTGCTAAGGGGGGGGGGGGGGGGTGTCCAAGGTTGCACGAACTTCAAAAGAGGAGGCATGCTAAAGCAGAATTAGTAGGTGATAGTTACACAAGATAAGATAAATCCAATTAAAACTGATTATTAAAATATGATAATTATCTAAAATTAATTAAATAATTTAAATTAATAGAGCCATTAGTTAAAATTAGTTAACAAAAATTTTATATTAAGTTTTATATTTAAGTGGTAAATTATTGAAAGTAAATTAACATTAAACTGAAAGTTATCAAATACAAAGTTTCCAAATATGGATGAACCTCTGTCCTCCTGAAAATGAGTGATATATTTTCTATTAATAAAAAGCTCACAATAAAAGAAAAACGGAAAACGAAAACTGTTCTAGGAATTACTTGGAAAATGCATGCGATAATTTAATCAAATATTAAAGCTTTGTAATATATTTCAACAAAACACATACATTTGTACTTATGCCATTTTATTTGAAAACTATAGAAAGTCACCCGTCAAGGTATGGTGGGTGTAAATTGCTTCAACTCTTCTACATTTGAATGAAGCAATTCCCTGTTTGGTGATATTTTGATAGTTGAAATTTTAACTCTAACACCAGTGGATTAACCTTAAACTTCCAGTAGATAGCTCTCATTGTTTTCGTTTCTTCATTCCTCTGAGATGACACAGTCTTACCAATAAAACTGTTAAGTTACCGGATCGAGTTCAGCCTTGTCACAATAAAGCCGTTCCCTGCATGTTAAACATTACCAAAACATATTATCAAAATACATATTATGCCGTGGCACGAATTCATTGTTGAAACACGCGGGTTACTCGATCATCGGCATTATTTATTATGAGGATAAATAAATCTATATCTATGGAGTCGAATGTTTAACTATATGAATGTTATATAAGGTAACCCTGTCCGATTTGAACAACATTTCAGGCAAAACCCCGCAACTCTCTCAACGAAAATATTAACAAGGTTTCATTTAAAAAGCTTGAATTAGTTTTATTTATTTACATTTATAATATTCTTTTGATAATACGAAATATAATGATATTTCCAATCTTATCCGTTTTCTAATTATCATTCCTAATCATCAATTAAAAGCTTGAACAAACTATTAACTCTTTGAGGGACGGAGGCTTCCTTTGATGCAACCATTTTTTATATATATATATATTTTTTCTTTCTTCAGCCAACTGACACAGTGATTTCAGTTAGCTGAAAAAAAAAGAGAAGCAAGAAATGAATGGGGTTCTCAAGTGAAGTCACTTTTCCTCAAAGGGTGAAAGCTGTTCGAAAAAATTTTAAATATTGGAAAAGGCGTATCGCCATTTTTTATCATTTATTTTTCTTTCTAATGGGGCTGTGTTAGAAGCTTTAGCCTTTTGCGAAACAAGTGTGAACCAACGATATGGTGTCCAGTCATTCATATGCCACCATTAAGGCGTTGATGTGAATGTCAGAGGAAAATTTGATGCCCAGTTTCCACCAGATAGAGACACCTAAACACTTTTCGATGTGAAACTGCAAAATGACTTTAATTTTGTCAAGAGTATTCACAGTCAAACGACCTAAGGGATATTTTACATGCCGATTAATGGAATGTACACCTAATGAAATAAATTAAGCATCTGGGTAATTTTATTTTAACAACATGTTGTTAATTTTAACAACAATACATATCATATTTTACAACGCAGGTAATGATTTTTTTTCTTCAATACGATGTTAGCAAAACACTCTATTGCAAGAAATAGTAAATATCTTTAGCTTGAAGAAAATGAATGTTTAAAAAAAAGGCAATATATAAAAGAAAAACTCAAAAACATTTACCTCGTATTCACCTTTTTTGTTTCTTTGCTTGTAACGCAGTAAATAGCGGTAATTTTCACCTTGTAATTTATAGTTAAATGCGCATGCCTGTTTTTTGTTATGTTTAATGCTACCTTCACAATTTACTAAAGATGGATGCATAGATGCTAATTAAATAACTCCTTAGTACAAAGCCAGTGAATAACAACCAGAAAATGTATTCCAATGATGCAAATACAAATATGTTTTATGGAACAACATCGAATAATATTTTTTTTTCGTAAATTAAAAACTAACTGTTGGGATCATAGAATCACAATTCAGTAAGATTTAAAAGTAATAATTTCTAATAAATTACTTATTACATGCGTTAATATGGCCGAACTTGTAATTTCATAAACTAATCACAGTAAAATATTCAAGTAATTTTCAATTTAATTTTTCTATAAAATTTTGATACCGTAAAAAGTTTGTTACATCAACTTCAAGTTTTATTTATTCATTTATTTTACCTTCAAACACGAATTTATTTATGGGCATTTAATTTGTTCCATGATCATGCCTAAATATTGGGGGGAAAACATCAGTAAAAAATCTACGTAATTTGTTACTCAGAAAGGAGAGAGATGTTAAAAGTAATCTAAAAGTTCAAACTAAATTTTTATCAGAATATAAAATGAATCTGAAATGAACCATGCCAAAAATATAGAGTTAAAATGAAAAAAAAAAAATAAATAATTATTTTTCTCATCCTCAAACACACGAAATGTGTAGAATTTCTTTTTTTGCTGCTGGCTTAGAATCTAAAATTAGTTTTTAAATGGAAAAACACATTAACACGTAAAATTGCTCGTATTATTAAGAAAACTTTAAAAGGGAGCACTGCGACTTACCTAGTTTGGGTAAACTTAATTTTCTTTTGCATACAATTTTGTTCAAGATATGTTTCCTATAAGTATGACTATGATAAAAACTGTGTGTTAAAACAGAAAAGAATCGGAATTCAATTACTTATTCACCAGGAACGCACCTCACTCTGGCTGTCTTTCGTACAACATGCGTCTACGAAATCCACAAAAATCCAAAAAGAAAAGAGAAAGAAATAAAGAAAACCACGCCAATGAGACTGTGGGATACGGCGGAAATGGCAATAAATGCTTGTTTTTATTTTGCCAATGGCAATTTGATGGACCAAGGAGAGGGGCTGAATTTCAAGGTCACAGGATCCTGCTGGTTTGAAAGTCGAAAGGGACATTTCCCCCATTTCGGACGGAGTAGGTGACACAGCAAAAAGCAGACGAAAATTGGGAACCTGCAGTTGTTGCACGAGGTTCTCGTGTTCTGAATTGACTCAAGCGCTGAGAAAATTGCCAATTACTGGGAATATTTAAAGGGAGAGAATGCTGCGTTTTATAAAATCATTATCTTCGGAAAACTTTTGTTGATGCGAGATGCAACAACTGAGAAAAAAGGAGAGGGGTCTTTCGGGAAGGGGGGGGGGGTCCGGACCCCATGGACGCACCCCTTGGCTATGTCCTTGAACGCAATCTCTAGGCACTATAGTAAAAAGAGTGAGGTGGAGAAAAGTGTTGGCTTATGAGAGCTGCTGTGACTATGCATCATACTATAAAATAGAAACAGGAAATAGTTTAAAAAATAATAAAATTAAAGCACTAGAAAATCGCCTGTCAAGGTAAGATGAGTGAAAATTGCTTCTACATTTGAATGAAGCAATTGCCTGTTTGTTGATATTTTGATTCTTGAAATTTAACCCCTACTCCAGTGGATTAACCCTAAACTGCAATAGATAGTGTTCATTGTTGATCAATTTTTTGTTTCCTTATTCTCCTAAAACGACAGTCTTACCAGTAAAACAGTTCAGTTACCGGATCCAGTTCAGCCTAGTCAAAATAAAGCATTTCCTTGCATGTCAAAAATAGCTAAAAATTTTATCAAATCATAAATAACTTACTGAATTTTTGGTGCTTCAACAATGAAATAATACCACTATCCATGCTATGGCGCGAGTTTCATTGTTTGTGATGTCAGAACGTTACTGGATCAGTGATTTTGGCTATTATATATATGAGGATGTGCACATAAGTTTAAAAAATAAAATATCAGTTTTAAAAACATTACTTAAGGGAAAAATTTGGAACCTTAAATTCAAATTGTTAAATTTACATTGTACAACCGTGCAGTGAAAACATGGAAAATGAAAACAAAATAATATGGATCAAAATACAAAAAATACAGTTGGTTCTCTATTTAACGACTTTCAAGGGATCACAAAAAATCGTTCTTAAGTAGAATGCATCCTTAAATAGAATACTTCTAAAAGTACAATGGAGCATCCGTGATCATGAAAAGTCCTCTTTAAGTAGAGAAAGTCAATCAATAGAGCGTCGTTAAACAGAAAACCAACTATAATTGTTGATACATCTTAAATGGTTTTTTTTAAATAATTAAATCATCTTTACCGGAGCAAGACATTTTTGAAATCCTGGATTATTATTACAGTAATATTGTTATTTTGGTTTTCTGTAAACGTATTTAAAATTCTTTTCTGTGTTTTCAGGAGCATTTTCTACTACCAAGTCAACTGTATTGTTAACTGATGAATTATGCAGGAGTTCACAAATAGTTGGTGGAAAAGGGTGTTCCTTAATCCTTCTCACCCATCTAGCTACAAAAACATCTGAAGTATGCAAATTATTTTAAAATATTTAGAATTTGTTTGAGGTTAATTTCTTTAACATGGTTTGTTATTTAAAATTTAGATTGTGAAATTTAATCATTATTTAACTTTTAAATAGAAGTAAAAACAATGGCTTATATTTAGAAACTAAAATTGAATGTATCACAAAATCATTAAAACTTATCCCCCCCCCCTCAGTGTATTTGAATTGATTGAAATTTATTTCTTGTAGTTCATTTAATTAATGGAAAATAATTTTAACTTTCAACAATGTTTGCATTGCCTGGCATCTATAATTCAAACATTTAGTAATTATTTACAAATTAGCCTATTAATGGAACTTGCACACATGTGATGTAAGTTCAGAAAAGTTAAAGGCAAAATAAATAAATAAATCAATGAACAATAAGTTCAGGACAATTTGTGTTTCGTTTAAAATTTAAGCAATATTAGTGTAAATGTTCTGTAAAAAATGAAAATTCCCTTCTATTTTGCTTCTAGTTTGTTGTTCTTAATAATGACAATAATAGGGTTAAAAAAGAGATTTGTTAGTATATATTTTATGCATTGTTAATCATAACTACTCAAAAAAATAAATAAATAACTCTAATAATTCATAGAGAAAAATAAATCTACTTAATATTTTCAGTTCAAAGTTCCAAAAGGTTTTGTAATTACAACTGCTGCATTTGAACGACATATTGAAAGTAATCCAGATGTCAAGTTGGCTATTGAAGAGTTAAATCGTGCGACTTGGTAAATTTATTATTTTTATTACTCTTCTATTAACATTTTTCTTAGATTTTTATGATTGATTTTTTAAACTTTTTTTTTTTTTTAGCCAAAAGACTGTTTTTGATTTACAACAAAAGTGTACTAAGTATATTTTTCTTTCCTTTAAAATTTAAGTATAAATTTTTTCATTTTTGTTCTTTAATGTTTTGTAATTTGTTCCTATTAATGTGATTGTAGGTGTATGGAAGTTTTTAACTCTTCAAAATTATCTGAAGATTTGAAGCAAGAAATGAAGAAGGTTCTTTCTAGCTTATATGAATCATTAGAAAATGTGAGATTTTCAGTTAGATCATCTGCGTATGGTAAGCACTTTTTTCTTTTTTTTTCACAATTCTTTTGAATAAAGCTGACAGCTAGAACTACTCATCTATCAGCAATTGAGTCTGCGATGACATGAGAGAGGGATTTGGAGTTTATGGGGTTCTCACTCAGAGATTTTTCATGCTCAAAGGTCTAAAAGCTCAATTTTTGGCTCTTTTTGGTTTTGATGTCATCAAAGAGGACCCCCTACGGGATCTACATAAGCTTCACTTGAATTATCTACTCGCTGAATTTGCTGCCAGGGCACACTCCCCAGCTCTCCCCCATATATCTGTCACTTGGAAACACCTCCCCTTTCCGTACAGCACTAAATGCTAAATTTTATGAGCCCCCTATTGCTCAGTAGGAATTATCAAACCTCAGTGGCAGTACTCCGACTGCCCTCCTCTCTCTTAGGACCTGTGTATTTTCTGTACTATTTGAAATCATCTCAACTGATATTTTAAATTGAAATATTTAAGGTAAATATTTAATTAGGGAATGCTTACATGGGCGCCCATATAGGGAGCAAGGAAAGGTTTGAGCCCCCACCCCCCTTTTGAAATTAGAACTTCCTTGCTTTTAGTACTTTTTCTTTGCAAAAATGTAAAAACATTTCAAAATGTCAAATTTTAATGACTCTAATCTGTCCTGAAATTGGTTTCTATGGGGAAAATATCCAGCTGAACCACGGGGAAAATATTTGAGCCCCCCTGACAATTTTGCATATGGGCGCCCTTGAATACTTAAATGCCACATTAATTTAAATTGCTTAAAATACGAAACAGTAAAGAAACAGCTCTACATTTAAATAAATCTTTAAAAATTATTTCTGTTAAGTATGTAAACTAATAAGCGTATTACCCCACATTGTCCTACATGTCGCAAAATTTGGGCTGACCAAATTTTCAATAACACTTGCCTGGTCCTTTCAGGCATGCCGGAAAAATCGAGGTTAGGAAATAAATAATAATACTATAAAAAATATATATTTAGCTTGAAAAATAATATAAGTTCTATATATAGCTTATTAGTATTAATAAACAGTTTAATTTCGTAAAAATATAACTAACAATGTCATTTGTTATTTTAATAAGAAAAATATTTTTAAATCATGAATAATTTTATAAAAAAATAAATTACAAGTAAGCAAACATTTAAGCAGTAAATCACCGTCCCTAAGTTAGTGCTATAAAATTTATCATAACTATTCAGTAAATAAAAATTAAACTCACCTCTCCAAAAGGAGCATAAAATAATTTATTTTAAAGCATTATGAATGTATCGTGGTAGCGATCATTACTTCTGAATTGATTATGTTATTGGCATATAAAATCCGTTAATAATGACCTACCATAAATAACAAGCACATATTATATGTAATACACTACTGGAATTGAATGGGGAAATTTTCTTCTGTTTTGTTGCAAAATAAACCTCAAAGTATCCGACATGCCGGAAAATTCAAATTTTCCGGCATTCCGGTCAACCTCGCTTTTTTCCAGCATGCCAGATAATGCAGGATTAAAACGGTATTACATATTTTGAGCTGAAATTTATTTTGATGACCACATGTTTTTTTCAGAACAGTAGCATATCCAGGGAGGGGGAATTCGGGATATATCCTCAGAAACTCTGAAATTTTCCTCTTTTAACTGTAGAAAAGGAATAAACTTAACTATATCCCTCTCAGGAAATTTTTTCCTTACTATGACACTGCTTCAACACTAACTAAATATTAAAATGTGTGCTGTATTTTTTTTTTTTTTTTTTTTGGCCTAATACAAGTTGAAATCCAACCCCTATGCATGTTTTCTGTATTTTTTACTATGTGCTAAATAACATGCATTTTAATAAAAAGTTGAACAAAACATATTGTAACGGATTCGGTGCTACTTCCACTTCCTTGAAATGAAGACACAGTTCTTGATAAAAACACAGGAAATTTATTTACACTATGTACAGGAAAGATCTTCAACAACTGCTAAATTATTCATCAGCAATTAAGCAATTATCACACAACACCGTAAACTCAACGTTTACACACGTATTTACTTCCAAATACGAAAACAACACAGCGAAATGCCTCGCTATAAACAGAGCTAATACAAACTCACAGTTCGAAATCTGAATCGAAAACTCCCCGTTTATCCATTGCTAATGGCTTTTATAACCATCCAAGAATTTTCTACAACATTCTTTCTGCTTCGAGAAATGCGTAGACCGTTATCAAATTTTATCAATGAAAATAAAAAGAATAGGGGGTTGTATACTTTAGCCATATGTTAAGGGGTTGTATATTCATTACGGGAAACTATTTACAGGTTACGTTCCTACAATAATTACTATTTACAGAATTTGTAACATTGCCCCCTTCCTAAGGACTGCACGTCCCGGGCAGTACAATCCCCAGAAAGGGTGCCAAACTTCTATCACAAGTTTACAAATATACACATTAATTAATAACTAACAGATACAGAAAACACAATAATAACAAGAAATATGACTAAACATTAAAAGCAAAAATTATCTACAACTTTTATGTTATCAACCATGGTTGTTTACGTAATACTCATGAACTATGGCCATAGAATGGGGCTAACCGATCATAATGTACAACCCTAGGTTTTGCATTAGGTGATTTTTGGACCCTCACTACGACGTCATTCAGTCGGTTAAGGACTTTGTAGGGTCCATCCCAATGCGACTGCAATTTGGGTGAAAGACCTTTCCGTCGGATGGGATTCCATAACCAAACCTTGCCGCCTTCGTTGAATTCATGTCCAGTAGACCTTGTGTCGTATCTGGTCTTCATCTTCTCCGCCGCGATGTTGATTCGCTCTCGTGCGAAGTTATGAACGTCTTCCAACCGGGCCTGGAGATCCTGGATGTACTCCTCAGGCGATGCAGGCGCATCCGGAGGACGACCGAAGACGAGATCACAAGATAACCGAAGCTCTCGTCCGAAGAGCATCTGAGATGGGGCATATCCGGTAGTCTCGTGGACAGCACTGCGGTAGGCCAGCAGGAACAAAGGTAGCTTCTTGTCCCAATCCTGTTGATTTCTGGATACCATAAGTGAGAGATTATTCAGGATTGTGCGGTTAAATCTCTCCACCATGCCGTCCGATTGTGGGTGTAGTGTTGTTGTCCTAGTTTTCTCAATTCCGAAAATTTGACATAGGCCCTTAAACACAGCAGAGATGAAATTCCTCCCTTGATCGGAATGAATCTGCAAAGGTGTTCCGTATCTCGAGGTCCAATGTTGGACTAGAGTCTCTGCTACGGTGGTAGCCTCTTGATCTGGAATGGGATATGCTTCCGGCCATTTGGTGAAGTAGTCGATGGAAACAAGAATGTATTTGTTCCCATCAGCAGTTCTTGGTAGAGGACCCAGGATGTCGATCCCAATTCGTTCGAAAGGAGCTCCAACGTTGTACAGATGTAGCTTCCCTCTGCTTCTCTTCTTCGGTCCTTTACGAGCAGCACAGGCGTCACAAGAATGGCACCACTTCTCTACGTCATCCTTCGCCTTGCTCCAGAAGAAGCGCTCCCGAACTTTATTGAGGGTTTTCAAGACACCAAAATGTCCTCCAGTCGCACTACTATGTATTTCTTTCAGAACATCTGAAATCCTTGATCGGGGAAGTAGTAACTGCCACCTAGATGTTTTGCCGTCATCAGATTCCCATTTTCGGTACAGTACTCCGTTCCGTAAATGGAGTGAGTTCCATAAAGCCCAGTATCTTTTTGTTGCAGGAGTGAAGATGGAAACGTCCTGCCAGCTAGGGCGTCGACTGTCACTTTCCATGAACTCCAAAATTGGTTTTATGTCGGGGTCTTCAAGTTGATCTTTTCGAACTTGGTCGTCACTCCATGGATCAGGTTCTGATGATGTTGGAGTCACTGTCACCTGATAGGCGGTAGGGTTAGTCGTTCCATACTGTTTCTCGATTCGGGAACAATAGTGGCAGTTCTCAGGACAGGGTCTCCTTGATAAAGCGTCAGCATTACCGTGAGATAACCCTTTTCGATGCTTGATCTCCATGTCATATTCCTGGAGCCGCTGTATCCATCTGGCTATCTGGCCTTCCGGATTTTTGAAGTTCAAAAGCCAAGTTAAGGAGGCATGATCTGTCCGAAGCAAAAATTTTCGGCCGTAGAGGTAATGATGGAAGTGTTCTACAGCTTTCACTATGGCCAGTAACTCCTTTCTGGTGACGCAGTAATTTCGCTCCGACTTTGATAAGCACTTGCTCCAGTAAGCGATGACATGTTCATTTCCGTCAATTTCTTGGGATAAAACAGCTCCAATGCCCTCGTTGCTCACATCAGTGTCCAGGATGAAGGATTTTTCAGGCTGAGGATAGGCGAGGATAGGCGTTGATGTTAAAGCCTCCTTCAGTCGTAGAAATGCATCTTCGCATTCTTTGGACCATTCAAACTTTTGCTTGCTCTCCGTCAGCTTATGCAAAGGTCGTGCAATGTTGGAAAAACCCTTTACAAACTTCCTGTAGTAGGTGCAGAGCCCCAGGAAACTTCGCAGCTGATGGATGTTTTCGGGACGACTCCAATGCTTGACAGCAGACACCTTTTCTGGATCGGTTTGTACACCCTCAGAAGAGATGATGTGACCGAGGTAGTTCACTTCCCGGCGGAACAAATTACATTTGGACGGGCTTAACTTCAGATTGGCTTCCTTAAGCTTTTGCAGCACCTTCCTAAGATTTGCCAGATGTTCTTCGAAACTGCGTCCCACGATGATGATATCATCTAAATAGACCAGACAGGATTCGTAGGAAAGTCCTCTTAACACTGTCTCCATAAGATGCTCGAACGTAGCTGGTGCATTGCAGAGGCCGAAGGGCATAACTTTAAACTGCCACAAGCCTTGTCCACTTGTAAACGCTGTCTTCTCTCGGTCGTCAGGGTGTATTTCAACCTGCCAGTAGCCGCTCTTCAAGTCCAGGGTCGAAAACCACTTGTGTCCGGAAAGAGTGTCCAAGGTGTCGTCTATCCGTGGAAGAGGGTAACTGTCTTTCTTGGTGATTTCATTCAGCCGTCGGTAATCAACACAAAATCTGGTGGAGCCATCTTTCTTTCGGACCAAGACGATGGGAGAGGCCCAAGGACTGGATGAGGGTTCGATTACATCATTCTCCTTCATCTCTTTCAGGAGGGTCTCAACCTCTTCCTTCTTGGCGAACGGTAGTCGCCTTGGATGCTGTTTAATAGGGGGGTGTTCTCCAGTGTAGATCCTATGCTGCGTTAAATTCGTCCGACCCACATCCTCCGATGTAGATGAAAACAGATGCTTGAAGTCGTCCACCAATTGTTCCGCAGCAGTTCTTTGATCTTTTGTTAATGGTGCACTCCCAATTAACTTCGATGTCAAGGACTCAGAAGACACAGTCTCGGGGGAATTGATTCTTCTAATGATGCAGTTTACTGGAGTACAAGTTGCTAACACTTCACCTTTCCGGATATTCCTTGGCCTTTCACTCACGTTGGCGACTCTCACGGGAATTACATCCTTAGAAAGGTCCACAAGCGTAGATGCTACCAGCACTCCTATTAGGCTATTGCTTAGGTTAGGGTATTCAATGAGTCCAAATCGAAAACTATTGGTTTCTTCAATGGAGCCAGGTATTAATGATTCTGACCTTGAGGGAATCGATAAATCTGTTCGGGCTATTATTTGATGAGCGGATTTTACATCACTTTCTGCAGGGAAAATGGCTATGTCTTCTCTCATCGAGTGCAGCTCATTAGTCTTGAAGTCGAGAGTGAAGTCATATTTCTTCAAAAAGTCCAATCCGAGAATGAAGGGGTCCGTGATATCAGCGACGAATGCCGTATGATGGTAGGTGGCATTCCCAAACACTATTTCCAAGTCCACTTTACCGTCAATCTCGATTTTGTCACCTGTCACAGTCTGGAGACTTACGCGTGGCGATGTCCACAGCAGTTTCAATCAAAATTCACGAGCCACATCTGTCCTAACGATTGTCACATTGGCTCCAGTGTCAACAATCAGTCTGCAGGGGTTCCCATTTACATGTGCGTAAATGAAAAGTCCATCACCGCCACTACTAGAAGAGGAAATCTGCAGAGCTTTAGTGGTGGTGATTTCCTTCCCTCGCGTAGCTTGGCGAGCCGGACAACTCCTTCGCAGGTGTCCTTCACTACCGCATTTCCAGCACTTCTGCTCTTGTTTCTTTTGGGCTGTTATGCTGCTCAAATGTCTTGTCAAGTCACCGAGTTGTCTCTCAAGTTCAACGAGGTGGGACGACCTGGAATCAGACTCATCAGCTTCCTGAGTCCGGATTAGATGGCGATCCACACGGGTTGCTTCTTGGGCGGCCTCGTATCTCATCGCATACACAACGGCAGAATTCAGGTCTTTGACATCCGCCATCCGTAGAGCTTTCTGGATTTCCGGATCTCGAACCCCGTCGATGTAGTAGTTGAGTGCCAGGTTGTCTCGAACATCCGCAGGGCAGTCGTAAAAAGCAAGATGAGACAGTCTCTCGATGTCCGCCGCAAGCTCTTGCAGGGTTTCCCCAGTTTTCTGGAAACGGGACTTCAACTGGAGTCGGCTGAAATCTTTCCGGCACTTCTTGCCGAAGCGAAGCTCCAACGCAGCTGTGAGGGCGGCGAAATCCAGGCGCTGGCTGTCCGGAAGGGTCTGGAGAATGTCCGCTGCGTCACCTCTCAGGGATGCTGCAAGATGACAGGCCTTGGTAGCAGAGTCCCATCCGTTCGTTTCCGCCACTATCATGAATTGGGTTTTGTACACCTGCCACGAACTTTTCCCATCAAATGTGGCCAGTTTAATGGACGGTCGAGCAACAGATGTGGGAGCGCAAAACTGTACAGAGCTGCTTTCCGCGGTCGCCAATTTCCTTTCCATGTCTTTAATTTTCTCATCCACATGATTCTCAACTGTTGCGATACGGTTTTCTACTGTTTCAAATTTTTCATCAAAAGCATCAACTCGATGCTATGTCTCATTAAATTTATTTTCCATCACAGTCTTTACCGAAGTAAGGTCGTTTTTAATTTCCTCTTGGTTAGAAGCTAAATCCTTTTTCAGCACCATTAAATCACTTTTCCATTGTTCTTGATTAGCCGCCATATCATTTTTTAATTGTTCTTGATTAGCCGCCATATCATTTTTTAATTGTTCTTGATTAGCTGCCATATCATTTTTTAATTGTTCTTGATTAGCCGCCATATCACTCTTCACAGAGTTGATTGCATCAAGCAGTTGTTTTAATTGTTCATCCATTGCGCGAGTAATCACCATAAAATTAAAGTCCAAATTTAAAAAGTCTTTATGAAAAAAATGTCCAAAGTCACACTTACTGCAAGAAAGTCCTGAAGTGGCCCCACGTTGGGCGCCAAATTGTAACGGATTCGGTGCTACTTCCACTTCCTTGAAATGAAGACACAGTTCTTGATAAAAACACAGGAAATTTATTTACACTATGTACAGGAAAGATCTTCAACAACTGCTAAATTATTCATCAGCAATTAAGCAATTATCACACAACACCGTAAACTCAACGTTTACACACGTATTTACTTCCAAATACGAAAACAACACAGCGAAATGCCTCGCTATAAACAGAGCTAATACAAACTCACAGTTCGAAATCTGAATCGAAAACTCCCCGTTTATCCATCGCTAACGGCTTTTATAACCATCCAAGAATTTTCTACAACATTCTTTCTGCTTCGAGAAATGCGTAGACCGTTATCAAATTTTATCAATGAAAATAAAAAGAATAGGGGGTTGTATACTTTAGCCATATGTTAAGGGGTTGTATATTCATTACGGGAAACTATTTACAGGTTACGTTCCTACAATAATTACTATTTACAGAATTTGTAACAATATTGATTATTTGGTAGGCATTTGACTTTTAATTTTAGAAACTTGTTTAAGTAAATTACCTATAAGTTCAATATGTCTTTTTCTGTTTCAGGTGAAGATAGTGAAGATTTATCTGCTGCAGGCCAAATGCTGACAGTACTTGGTGTTAGAAGCCTCAAAAGTGTAAAATGAATTTTATTTTGCATTTAACTTAAAATTTTTGAAATATATTTCTTAATATTTCTAATGTATTTTTTTTTCCTTTGAGGGAAAAGAGAGCAATGTTTTTTGAAAAAAATAAATAAACTAGCTTTTTATATATGTATATATGATGAAAGTACAAAAGATAGACAAAATGTCTTTTTTTCCTCTCGAGTTGATTTCAGTATGGCAACAGTTAGTGTTTATTTAGTAGAATTTTTTTGTTCTTTTTGAAGACATAAACAAAGGGGAAGAATGAAGGCCAAAAATTGCTCATAAGATTACTGTATGATGAATAAAAGGTCATAGCATAAAGTGAAGGAAAGAGGTATGTCAGAAGTTTGCTGTGTTCCAATGTGACTGTGAAATGAAAAATCAATAACTTCACTCAGAACTTCCAGAAGATTGCTACTTAGAATTTAAGACACTTTACTGTAAATCAAGCTCATGTAAAATTACTTCAGTTGATCAACAGCTCATGAGAATCTAGATACTTTGTACAGCAAAAAACCCTTGTATAAATCAGGACCGATCAGAGAATAATAACGCATAGGGATACTTGGGATCTATATACAGTGGGTGACTTCTGTCATTTTCCCTTCAATATTTGCACCTGATGTCTGCTAGCTAAGCAGTTCAGTCTACCTTTTAGCTATACAGAGCCATTCCTTGGAAAAGTGGCCATTTTGTCCCTCACGTGATAGCTTATATTCTTCATTAATGATTTAAACTGTAATTAACAAATTTTGTTGCTTAAGAAATCACAAACATTTGTATGATTTCTTTAGAAAAACATTTGCCATTAACCTTTAAAATAAAATTATTGTTTAATAAAATATATTAGCTGTCATGTGTGGTACAAAATGGCCACTTCTCCATGGAATGGCCCTAAAGCAAACTAAAACCTTTATCTCTGGAAAAATGAATAAATCTTCATTTGAAGATATTTTGCACTTCTGAAGAAGCCCGGAAATTTTAACAATATTTGCCATAATATGCAAAAACTAAAAACGATAGTTTTATGTTCTTTTTTCTTTTGATATTTTAATTGTATTTTGTTTTGTATGATGTTTATTTAAATGTTTAACTAACAGTATTGTTTATAATGCCGTTGACAATTACAAAGTTTTGAAATAATGAAAATTTAACTTTTCACCCAAAATTCTGTAAAATAACTGACATTTCGCCTTTCTTCATTGAGCAATTGCACCTTTTATGAAATAAATAATGTTATTGTAAATTCTGTAATATTTTCCCTTTCTTCTTTTGCTTAAAAATACTCACAGAAAATGTACTAACAAAATAATACCAAAAATAACCTTTTTGAACCATAGTTGTAAATATGCTAGAGTTTTGAACTTTCAAACAGGATTTTCTCCAACTCCAGGAAGATTTACATTTCGCCTTTCTTCCCTGTGCTCTTCATATCTTTATCTTTACTAATAATAAAGCTGAACGTCTCTCTGTCTGGATATCTGGATCTCTGTCTGTCTGTCTGGATGTCTGTAACGCGCATAGCGCTTAGACCGTTTGGCCGATTTTCATGAAATTTGGCACAAAGTTTGTTGCATGGGGGTGTGCACCTCGAAGGGATTTTTAGAAAATTCGATTTTGTTCTTTTTCTATTCCAATATTAAGAACATTTTCCGGAGCAAAATTATCACAATGTGGACGAATAAATTACGGAATTATCATAACTTGGAACCGTAACATGAGCAAGCCAATGAATGTAGCTAATTGGCGAGAAATTCATCATCCATTATTTGTAAATACAGTGAAGCACCGTTTATACGTGTCTCTTTTATACGTTTTTATCATTTATACGTTTTTTAATTTGGTCCCTGCAGAGTTTAATACATATTAATGTATCCTGCTATACGTTTTTTTCATTTGTACACTTTTTTCATACAGTCCCTTCAGAAACATATAAATGGTGCTTCACTGTATACAGGCGAACCAAATGACCTTTTAATTTTCTTCTACGGGCAAAGCCGTGCGGGTACCACTAGTATCTATATTAGGGTGGTCCTTATTTATATGGGAAAAATTTTTTCTCGGAATTCAGCAAGTGACACCCCCTAGTTTTGTGACACTATAATAAAAAGTAACGTGTGCAAAATTTGAACTCGATCGGTCAATAATAACACGTGCCCCTAGGGCGTTGAACTTTAACACTTTTGATCATTTTCCCACAAATCTTCGAGTTTTTACTTCAGACCCAGTTCATCGTTTCTCCCAGGTTAACAAAATATTTTTACAGTGGGGTAGCATTAAAATTGATTTTTTTAGTTACTTTATATCATCTAAGCATTTTACATTGAATAAGAGTGAAATAATGCTTTAGAAACTTTACATTAATCGTACGCTTTTCTCAATGTATCTCGATCGCGTGTATTTTTTTCCGATAGTCTTGGACATTATGTAAAATTAATTGCTTTTGTGACTCATATTTGGTAAATTGGTTGTGAAGTTCTTCGATTAATATTGTGCTCCTCTTTCAGTTGTATCATTCACAACTTTCAGCATTTTAATGATCTCTCTTCCCTTTAAATAGCTTCCTTCATTTTGCTATAAATCAGGATCAAGTAGGAAAACGTCAATTGGTATTTGTAACTTATCAAGCAGTTTTATTGATTTGTAATTGATTCTATAAAGAGGACAATCTTTACTAAGAAAGTATTTCAAATCATCTACTCTTATCTGAAATTTGTTAAACAGTCATCAGACACGTCTTCCTTATCACAAGCATTTTTTTGGACTAATCTTTTACTCTCTTCAAAGTCAATTCCTTCATCCAATACGGACAAAGCTACTAGTTT
Organism: Uloborus diversus; assembly: GCF_026930045.1. Lineage (NCBI taxonomy): Eukaryota > Metazoa > Arthropoda > Arachnida > Araneae > Uloboridae > Uloborus > Uloborus diversus. Next base: position 151,341,621 of record NC_072734.1, on the reverse strand, counting down.
ATCCTCTAAATACCACAAGTAATTTATGAATTTTCCAATCGCTGGTTCTACTGCATGTTTGTTATCATTTTGTACGTGCTAGTATTTTTGGCAAATTATATCATTTAAAGGATCCTCGATTGGGTTGCTGCGAAAAACTATATCTTCATATAGCATTTAACTGTAAAACAGCATTTAAAGGTTTTCTCCTCATGTAAGGTCAATTAAATTGTTTCCTAAATATATGAATATTCAAGTAATAAATTCCTTTTGCCACCCATCTGGCTCAGGAATAAGCTCCAGGGTGCTGAAAGCATATCCCTCTGCTAGGGTCTTCACCAGAAAATATTATTACAAGTTAAGAGAATTCTCTTAAAGGGAAAGTTCCTTCTCAGTATCCACTTCTTACGAACAATAATATATCATCAACTTCGTCTTTAAGAATTTAAGTGGTCTGTGTACTTGATTGAAATGTTATAAGTTCTGAATGGTGAAGATTTCTCCACAAAATGCTTAATAATGGAATATCGGGTCTAGAACTAAGAAAGGCAAGAACTTTTTTAGAGACACACTCTGCAGTACGATTTCAAGTGCATGATGATAGCAATCCAAATGTAATATATCGCCATTCAGTTTTTGCTCTAAAAAAATGCATGCACCATTTATGCGGCCGGTATTGCAAGCCATTGTATCAAACACTACAGCTTGAACAGTTAGCAATAAAGAGCAATCATCTAAGATGTCATATACAACTGAAGAAATATCTCAAGAATTCTGAGTAGCTATTCAACATTTGGACCTGAAGCTGCCATGGTAAGCCTATCGGCATTCTTTTTGCAGTTACATCTTGATTTAGCTTTGTATCCCAGTGAATAACTGCAAAATCTGAATTTAAATACATGAAATTTGATTTTTCCTCTCGAAGATTTTCTCTTGCTCTCTTAAGGGGTGTATGATTGATCACAAGGTCATTTGGATTTAAATTTACTGCATCTACATAGACTGTTAACAAGTGAACTTTCATCTTTATCCCCAATATAGCATTTGTCTGATCAGTGATGAAAGGCGAGGAGATATCAATAATTGTCAAGCTTTTTTGCCTTGTGGTAGACCAGATGTAGAAAAAAGGTTCAGTAGGTTAGGATAGATATATAAGGATTGTGTACTGAAATGGAAGAAAATTAATTTAAAGTATAAATTTTTACGTTATTCCGATCTGAAATTTTTTAAAATTTATATTTTAGATATGCAAAATATAGTATATTTTTATGTTAGAGTAATCAAGGATTTTTTGAAATTTATATTTTAAAAATTAAAAATTGCATAAACATTTAAGTATATTTATAACTAAAGAACAGAAAATTAAAACTATAATTATCATTTCTTATATTTATAGCATTGAAACCTAGTGACCCTATTTGCCACACCTATTACATACACAGGAAATTTTGTAAATCAACAGCCCCAAAGCCTGGAGGAGGCAATTTGTTGTTGTCAAAGATCATTCATTAACGACCTAGGCCATTCATTAATGAACTTTAGAATCCCTTGGGTCCATCTTGGTGGAAAGAAATGTTCCCTAGCCGCTTAGTTTGGAACGAGCTCAGAAGAGCATTATATCTGACCCAAGGCCAATGGTGTACATGTACCCTCTGTAACATGTAAAATTTTATTGAATAAAAGTGAGATAAAGGTCAGTCTGGAAGTGGTAGCATATATTGAGGTTCAAAATTACTGTAAATATGAAACGTAAGAATATTTTTACATAAAAATGAGAAAATCTGCAATTTTTTCTTCAAAACTCAAAATAGAAGGCCCTAGGGGCACGTGTTAATATTCATGGATTGACTTAAAATTTTGCAAGGATCATTTATTTGTATAATGGAACAAATTGAGGGGGCATCGCATAAAATATCAACAACTTCAAAAATAAGGACCACCCTAATGTATATATTTGAATTTAATCAAATCAACTTGCCAAACATAGTTTGAACTATGACAAATTTAGGAAATGGATGTAAAGTCGCTTTTCTCGGATAACTTTACATCCCACAGCTCACAATATTTTGCATTGAAAAAAGGGTTCCTTGAAGCCCAAACCATGTGTCTGCTAAAGTTGCTAGTTTGTGGTTTTCCGCATTGTGTTCCATACTGCTACTAATTAAAGGTATATTGTCAAGGCTTGTTTGGTTATTTTGTTTACTTATATTCAATTTACAACATGCATTCTGTTAGGGCATTCTTATTATTCAGTTTATACATAAGGTGTCAGAGTTTTTACTCTTAACCAGGATACCAAATTGTTAAATATCCTGTTATAAGAAATAAAACTATACCTTTGTTCTGAAAATAATGATGAAAAGAATGATATGGTTCATTTATCCCTTAACATGAGGGATTAAAAAATGATTTTTAAAATAACTCTGGTAATAAAATTTAATGTGAGATAAAAGTGCTTTGTACATTAATTACTTTGTACATTAATTTTTAATTTTATAAAAAAATGTTTCCTGGCTTAAAGCTTAGAAGTAAAGTTTTTACAAATTGCATTTTGTTTTCATAGATTGCTGATGCTGTAATTAAATGTTGGTCTTCAAAATTCAGTTTCGAAGCAGTGCAATATTCTCGGTAAATTGTAAAGTTTTATATGTTTTGCTATTTCATACTTCCTTCTAGTTAAGTTTACAAATTGATAAATTTCAATTAATACCTATGTAAACAATTAATAAATACCTTTGTGCCTAAGAATAACAGGAAATATCCAATGTTGTTTTGCAAAAATAAGCATATTTGTGCTAAACAACATTGAATATTTCCTGTTAGTACATATGTAGTTTGAAAAGTGCAAATTTTGAAATTTAAACCAAGATCATTTTTTGTTTAAACTAAGTGATAAATATTTAAACTTAATACTTACTCTTCATGAAATTTATCGCTGATGTGGAAATGTCATTGAACATAACTAGCTAAAATTAAAGGTTAAAAAAGTTCAAAATTGGCCAAAAAAAAGTACCATTCTTTAAATTTGTTCTGTTAAAAATTACTTTATTTTATTATTCATTTTATTCTTATGATTGTAGCCCTAAAATAAATATAGTTACCTGATTTTTTTTTTTTTTTTTTTAATTTTAGACAAAATGGGCAACTTATCACATCACCAATGGCTGTTGTTGTTCAGGAAATGGTTCCATCTGAAGTTTCTGGCATTTTATTTACAACCGATCCAGTTACAGGAGATCCCACTTATCCCTGTATTACTGCCAACTATGGTTTAGGAGAAGTAAGGTTCTCTAATGAAATAATTTTTGATATCATCGTAATAACTACAGTGCTAAGTTAATTGATTTCTTTAATATGCAGCTTGTGCTGAAACGACATGGCACTTTAGAATGCTCTAAAGTGCAATTAATATTTAAGAGATGAATCAATTAAATACAGTATGCTCACTATCCCTTCCACCCTATTTAATGCGGTGAATAAGGACCGCAGAAAAAAATGGCATTAAAAAATTTGTTTGAAACTTCACGGGTAGCTTTAAAAAGTTTTTTTCAAAACACATTTTTTTTTCATGCGGTAGAAGGGACTGCATAAAAGAATTCTCGCATAGAAAATAACCCAAAAACTTACAAAATTGTAATTTTTAAATGAAATCAAAATAAACCAAGTGGTAATTTTTGCCAAGTAGTCGGACAAAATTTCCCTAATAAGGAAATTTTTGGGAGATCACAGTGACTTCCCATCTACGACGGATATAGAAATGTTTCAAGGAGGAGGCGGTTGATTTTTTAACTTACCGCTTACTATGTATCTGATTTATACATGCTTCAGGAGGGAGAGACGCTGAAACAGCATTTCTATCGAAAGCAACTAAAATATAGAGATTTTGCCATGAAAGTCCCTGAACCTATTTCTTTTTGTTTCCATTGATAGAAGTATTCTAAAATTGTGATTAACAACTTTAATTTCAAAATAATTTTGTTAACATGCTTTGAAATATTCTCCCCCTTACATCATCGAGCATGGTCTAAAACTGCTTTTTCAAAACTTCAATTTCGAAAAAGTTTCCGAGAGAGATATTCAAGCCGCATTCTGTTCCTTATCTTTATCAAAAGTGACCGCCACTTGCTGTTTAGGACTTCAACTCAAAACATTGTGAATTCAAGGTTCCTCAAGGAAGGGGCGATCGCCCCCATCGCCCCTCCTTTGTATCCGCCCTTGCCGAACCCATCATGGTGCCTATGTCGTCACTTAGAAGATACTAACTCGCACTCGTTTTAAAAATAATTTCGTCTATTGAATTCCAATTTGATTGAAATTTTAATATACCGCACAAAAAAAAAATCCATAAAAAAAAGTCTCATAAAAATAGGTTTGGGTGTAATAAAAATTTTCAAATGTTATTTCCCAGCCACCTCAGTCTTATCGAGCATATTTATTCATTTTTACTTGTTTCTAATATATTTATGTATCAAAATTGTAGAGCGTAAAAAATATTATACATTAAATATTACTCAGTTTTATGTCCGTTTCCCAGCAAGCGATCAATTACTCGTGGGCTGTTCTTTTCTTGCCAATCACCACATCCAGTTAAACCCTCACCAGGGTAGGTACATAAGTGATTGGTGGGGTTTGAATAAAAAATGAAGGTGTGCTCCAAAGCATTTAAAAGATCTACCATCGCTCATAAGAAATAGTTTCTTAGGAGCACTTAATGCTTTAATTCTGTCATGAGAGGCAAGGCGATGCTTGCGTATTTTTAGCTCAACCATGGTTTCTAGTTATTGATTGTGATAATAATAATTAGATAAACTATAATTGTTGCACTGAATGTTACAAAAATCAATTTGATTTTACCTTCCATTATCTATGTAACATTGCCAAAGTAAATAGAAATAGCACAGCAACAGCCATGTTTCAATGCAGCATTTTTGTTCTACCTTAAAATTTGTATCTTTTTTTTTCTCCAAACTCATGCGTATATGCATAATTTTTTCATGTTTTTACTGTTCTCTATTATGAAACCAAACAAATAATGTGCAAGTTCCCCCTTTAGATTTTGCAGAGAAGCCACAGTTGTAATTTGAAGGTGACATTATGAAAAATTCAAAAATATGAATAAAGAAAATCAACTTATAATAACAGAAGTAGTATTATAGCTCAACGTTATTAATATAAAATGCTACCATTATAAGTATAAATTAGACCTTAACAAAACAAGCCTTTAATTCTGATGTGCATATGCTTTTGTTGTGTAGTCTTCCGTTACCATATAGATTAAATTTATTGAAAACATAAATTTTAGCTGTTTCTAAATCATATCAGTACAGTTCTATTGTGCCCCATATGATCTTTGAGCACTTGAAAAATTAACTGTTCATTTTAAGCTTCATAATAATGTTTTTTACTATTCCTTTAATAGCAATTATTGTATTCAAAATGTTTAAACTTTTATTGTATATTTTTTCTAGTTTTATGTCATCAATTAGATTTAGATTTCAGTAGCTTTATAAGATAGGTTCTCCAGTATTATTTTATATACTTGCTTTGAATGTGTTCTTCTTTTTCAGACCGTAGTGTCAGCTTTAGCTGAGCCAGATACTATAAAGCTGAAGCGGAATGTAAATAAGTCTTTATCAGTGTTTGAGAAAACTGTTGGTTCAAAGAAAACTCAAGTTCATATGACAGGTATTGAAATACTTGCTCATCTTGTTCTAGTATAAAATTTGGTTCAGTTAAGCATTAAAAATTGATTAAAATATTCACATATGCGGTCGAACCTTATTAGCACAAAGTTTATGGGACCATTTTAATTAATTCATGCCATAATATGTATAGTGCCTGGTGTGAGATTGAAAATCATCTAAATCTTCTCAGAACTACCAAAGGTGCAAACGTAATGTCTTAACATTGTGAAAAGTCTTTTTGAGATAAGAATCTATATAAATAAAACAGAGAATATATGTGTGTGTATACTGGGTGGCTATAAAATAAGTATCCATATTCGGAACAGTCTGTAGCTTACAGGAATGATCTGATTGCAACCAAAACTGGAACACTGACTAATCTTGAAGGGGGAAGAAGGATGGTGCAATAAAAAAATTTAGTTGCTACAATCACCGACAGGTGGCGCTGCAGCCTGAAAAAGATAGCGCTTTACAGTACAAACACTGTAGTAATGCGAGCAAATTAAAGAAGCATTCATTTCAGCCAGTAATGTGGTACGAGATGCCTCTCAGTTTGCCCGATCACATTTTTATTTAAAGCTATTTGGCTGCTGTTGAAAACGTCGCGCATCGCCTAGATTGTGTCGTCCAACTCCATGGTCAAGTCGTGGAACCTGAACTTGATCGGCATCGAAACGTGCCAGAGTAATATGCCTGTAAAACTTTCAAATAAACCATCCCAGCTTTACTTGCTAATTCTTTCTTCTTATATTACTCATTGCAAATTCAAAAGTGCCACCTGTTGGCAATTTTTTCAACTAAAATTTTTTATTACACCATCCTTCTTCCCCCATCAAGATTAGTAAGTGTTCCAAATTTGGTTGCAATCGGATAGCTCCTTCAAGCTACAGACTAGTCCAAATAGGGATACTTATTTTATAAAAACCCGGCATATATGTTTGTTTCGTATACAAATCCACAGTTTAAGTCAGATCTCGACCAAATTTGGCAGGGAGGTACTTGGGCACCCAAGAAGGAACATAGGGGGGTTTTTGAATGTCAAAAAAAGTACTGAACCATTCGAATTTTAATTTTAGGGCCCGAAAATGTCATTAAATGGCTTTTTTTACCCAAAATAATTATCCAATTTTCTTGATTCAGGTTGCATTCAAAAGTCTGAAAAATACCCTGAAAATTATTTTCCTTCCTTAGAATATCAAAAAAAAAAAAAAAAACCAAGGCTGCAAAATCACTGATCTTATTTTAAATTAGCTTGAATAAAACAATTCAAAAGGTTGCCACTTTTTTTTTTCACTGTGACTAAATAAAATTTTGTTTTTGTTCTGAGTTAAAAATTTCTTTTTTTGATTATTATTTAGTGATTTATCTTCTTTCTTTCGTTTTATTTTTTTAATTTTTTTGTACTGCCAGTAGAAGCTAATCAGGAAAGTTGCATTTAATTTGTTCCAGAATTGTTGATTTGCCGGTTTCTTTCCTAAAGAATGATTATTTATTTTGATGGGAAATTTTACAGTTTTTTTTTCTCTCTAATTGAAGCCTGATTGTTGAACAAGCATCACTTGACATAACTTTTATTTTAGAGGTAGAGGTCAAAATATAAAAAAAGGAGTTATGTTTAAATCTGAAGTAGTTTTTCTTTTATAAATTTTTGTGATCAGTACAAGAGTTTATAAACACCATGTATATTTATTAGCATCATTTGATTAATTTTCCCTTTTTTGCTTGTATTTGCTTTTTTAAATTAAAAGGATTTTTGGTGGGAAATAAAAGGACATATTTACTCATAGTATTACATTCCATGTTATGTAGATGGAGATGGAACTGAACAAAAGTTTTATGACAGTGAAACCTCATCTTGTTTAACTGATGAATTGGCTGTGAAGATAGGAAATGTGGGAATATTGGTACGTGCATGAATATATGACTTCTCCTAAGATATTTCTGCCTTTGCTTAGTACATTTGAATGTGATATTTTTACATATATATGTTTCCACTTTATTCCATTCCTAGAATTTTAAACTTTGGCTTTTAATTGCTATATATTTGCACTTAAGGAACCATGCTTAGTACATTTGAATGTGATATTTTTACATATATATATTTCCACTTTATTCCATTCCTAGAATTTTAAACTTAGGCTTTTAATTGCTATATATTTACACTTAAGGAACCATCATGTACCATAATATAAAGTATCAACTTATTTTTAAGTGCAAAGAGAATTTTTATAAAGTTGATACTTCATATTATGAAACATAACGATTCCTTAACTGTAAATATATAGATGCTGAAGGTTGAAATTTAAAATTCCACGAGTAAAGTGTAAATACCTTAGTAAAACTCACACTGGTGAAAGTAGATTGAGCATTTTATAGTTTTGCTTTGCTATGTTGACAAATGAATTGATTCATTTTGCCTAATTTTTTGAATAAATAGAAATAATTAATTTCTGCTATATTGCCTCCTGTTGACAGTTCAAAGTTATTAAATGTGGTTGTTGCAGACAATCTGTGTGTGTGTTTTCTCCCCAAAAAGTATTGAACATCAATTTATCAGTATTCACTAATAGATGATATTGACTTGCTTCCATGCTGCATCATTAAAAATGATGTGTTGCTGTTTTAAAGGATAATATTTCATAAAGATGCATGCTGATAATTTTTGCAAAATTATCAAAACAAATGACAAGGATGAATGATAGAAGATAAGAGAACTTGAAGCCCCAAATTTATTATGTATTCCTAGATAGAGAAAGAAGCTAGATTTAGTGACTGTTGTATTGACAACAGATAAAGCAGCAACAAAATCACTGATGAAATGTGCTGTGTTTGCTACTTTTACACAGTTACAGAAAGTTAGTATTGTATAGTGTACAAATTCAATGGTCAAATGCTAGATTACTACTCATACAAAATAAAATTTGTTCTACAACTTGATCTTAGCAATCTAACTATAGGAGTGTCTTTCACTTTGGCATTCGTTGAAAATATATAAGTTTGTGAACATTGGCCATGAATCACGCTGTTTACAGATAGGGTCAATTTTGGTTTAATAGTGATGTCAGCACTTATTACTGCAGGTTTTGGGTAAAACAATTACACTATTATATTCTCCTTCACTTTCAGTGCTTTCTGTTTACAGTGATTAAGTTGTGAACTAATTACTTGTGAAAATTTTATATGCTTTAAATGATAACAAATTGAGGAATTTTAATTTTACAGTAACTTTTGATCATCAATCAAATGTATTACAGTGAAAAATAATGATAGACATCAAAAAATTTTTTGGTGATTAGTATGCTTCTGAATTTACAACTTTGTTTGTGCATGTTTTACTATTATTATTATTATTATTATTATTATTATTATTATGAGAAGAGTTTTGCTCAGTGATAAAATGTCCTTTATAGACATTTATCTAAATCTTATCTTTTGTTTTTTTTTTCAAATAAATAAATAAATAAATAAATAAACGAAAGAAAGAAAACACAGAATTGGCTTGTTCATTTTGAAATGCTGATTGAAACCACCTTTCTGTGCTTGACATTGAATTTTAGCATATTTAGCTATTGTAATTCCAACTTCAATAAATAATATATCACTTTATAATACAGTGAAAACTCAATAAGTAGTCGACTGGTTAAGTGGTCGTTTTTCTTTGGCCTTGGAAAGGTCTCATTCACAGAAATATAAAATGATCCTCCCTTACTGGACACCAAATTTAATTTTACCCGGTTAACTAGTCACTCAAAAATTGTTTTCTAAAATTCCTTTTCCTTATCGGATCTTAGAAAATAGTGTCAAACTTAGTTGAAAGGCTGTTTGATAGTCATTTTTCCTTGAAATCTCGATCCTCCGTTCTGGTCGTTCAAATCATACTTCTTGCTGTGACTCTGCCGAGTGCCAAGAGTATGAATCAAACTCCTTTCAGCCAAGACATACATAACAATCTAATACCTGGAGAAAGTTAGTCAGTATTTAACATCCGTTCAAGGAACTACAAACACAGAATTTAAAGCTTGATATATGTTAGAGGAGATCATTCTTTTCCGTAAGCAACAACTTCATGAATCAACATTGAAGGATTGTATTAATGTACCGTAACTACATTAAAATAAGTTGTTGTTATTTAGTAATGTATAAGTACGAGAAAATAAAACAAAGTAACTACCATTTGTATTTTCCCCCCTTTTTAATATTTCCACTAATTTATAGGCATTGATTACATAAGCTATTGTTTTTCTCACAGAATTCTACTGCTATTCATCAATATTTGTAAGGCTTTTTTTTTCTCCCTTAATTTCCCACTCCACATAAGTAGTCACCCCGCATAAGTGGTCAAAAATTTTTGGTCCCTTGAGTGACGACTTAACGAGGATTTACTGTACAATAATCTTGTGCTAGCATTGGGTTATCTTTCTTTTGAAAATCATTGAGCTGCCTCAAAGAAAGGAATATATTACTCCATTCCATTCATCTAAGAAAGAGGACTTTTCAGGCTGGGGAATAACCTTCTGTCTCTATTTAGCAATATAGCTGAAACTATCAAAAGCAGCATTTTATTTATGTAGACTACAATTCATGCATGAGAAATGTATTTCAAGTGTTATCTGTCATTTTGATATGTTACTTATTATTGATCAATTTATAAACTGTATTAATTTATATGAAATAAAAGTAATATGTGTACATAAGTATATATTTTTGTTAGATAGAAAAGTGCTTCTGTGGACCTCGAGATATAGAATGGGCTCTTTACAGAGGAGAATTATTTTTACTTCAGGTAGAATTCTTTTTTTTACAACTTGATTGGTATAATTTGAAAGATTTTAAGTTGATTCATTTTTATGTTGGAGTTAGGGCTCACAATGCTTGATTTTTTTAATAAATATTTGCTGTTTTATACTTAACGGCAAAAATTACAAAAGAAAAAAGAACATATAAATTCAATTTCTTGTTCAAAAATGCATAAGAGTTCAAGAAAAATTCTTAAAAAAAAATAAATAAATAAAAAAATAAATAAATGAAGTGATCAGTTATATGATGTGAATGTATTGCAGCATACTGATTTTTATTTGATGGCAATTTGATATTGAAATAAGTATTTAAAAAATTGTCATATGCGATCAAATAACAAGCTTTAACTTTATCAACATTTAAACAGCATTTTATATTTTATAAATGATAAGAAACATGTTTGTAAATCATTCTATGTTTATATACCATTATGAGTTTTTAACTCATAGTTGTTCAAAATAAAATTAAATATGCATATTATTGTTTTTGAAATTTTTGTTTACATTAACAACGAGAAAGGTATTACTGTATGAATTATAAAATATTCTATCTACATTGTTCAATATTAGTGTTAAAAAAATTATTAATTGCATTTTAAAAATATATCAAAATATTTGCTGCACAATGTTTAGTTGAAGCCACTTGTTTTTCCAATGGCATGCAGTTTCATGCACACTACAAACAGTAACAAGATATTAAGCAGTAAGTTACTACCCTTAAACCATGGCTAAGGCCGAACTACAACATGTAATGTACTGACAGCACTGTTATGACACCCAGGGACTGCTGTTTTGTTTTTGTTATGAACTCATCAGTCTAGTCTCATGTTTAATGAGATGACATCTGCCTCCAGCTTGGTTACTGACTGTTCAAGACTGATGAGTTCATAACAAGGATGAAATTGCAGTCTTTAGATGTCAAAACTGGACTATCATTACATTGCATGTTGTAATAACAAGATAGTAAAACTGTGCTTTTTTTCCGGTTAGTGATCTTTTTTCTTTAAAAAAAATCTATGTATTATTAAAAAAGGGGAGGGGGCGATAAATGCTGCTTTAATGTTAAAAATTTTTGCAACATTTTTTCAATTTTGCAAATTTTTGCAGTATTTGAGATAGTAAAATTGATTTTTTTTTCAGTTAGTGATTTTTTTTTCTTTTAAAAAATTTAGGTATTTTTTAAAAATGGGGAAAAAATAGGTGCGCTGATTTAATGTTAAAATTTTTGCAATATTTTGTTGTGTTTCAATTCTTAAACTAGTCTTGTGAGTACTTGAAAAACACCCTAAAATTCCTTGCAAAGTACGTACTTGAAAAATATTATGACTAAAAACTGGGAACCCTGTACAAATTTATACTGTACTCTATCTCAATTTTGCAACTTGTATGTAAAAGCGGCTGTAGAGGGTTGTATACTGCCGTGTTAAGAGCAAAAGTCCTTTCTGCATCTGAGTTCAAAATGAGAAATTTCTATTTAAATTTGAGTCCATGTATTTGATTCAGATGCATCATTTTCAGAATTTCTTAAAAAGTACTTCCCATTGACAAATGATCGTAAAACTTAGTATTTAGGTGAAATATGTGATAAAGAACCACCTGGTGACCGTTACTCAGTTTTGACAAAAAATGCAGGTACGACTTTTGTGCTTAGCACAGCAAAATAGTTCTCTTTACAACCACTTCTGTGGTTAAAGAAGCCCATTTAAGCATCACTATGCCCGAGAGCAAAGAAACTTTAGTTAACAGATTTGAACTACACTAATGAAAAATATATTTTATCCTTTTAGGCACGTCCAATAACTACACTTCATATTGAAACAGACTTTGAACTTATTCATGACCAGGACACTCCAGTAAGGTCAGATCATGAGTATTGGACCAGAGCAAATACAGGGTAAATCCTCATATATATAATAGCAAATTCACTGATTGAGTAACGCTCCTGATGTCGTCAACAATGAAACTCATGCCATAGCAATAATATTTTCATTGATTTAATAATAGTGATAATAGTTTTTGGTAATATTTGACATGCAGGAAATGCTTTATTTTGACAGAGTTGAGCTGGATCTGGTAAATTAACTGTTTTACTGGTAAGACTGTATCATTTCAGGGGAATGAAGAAATGAAAAAATGGTCAACAATGAATGCTATCTACTGGATTTTAGGGTTAATCCACCGGAGTTAGGGTTAAAATTTCAACTATCAAAATATCACCAAACAGGCAGTTGCTTTGTTCTAATATAGAAGCAGTGTTCACCCGCCACACCTTGACGGGCGTTTTTCTAGTATTACTATAATTATATAGGTTCAGTGGGGATAAATGATAGGTTCAGTGGGGGTTTCAACTTTAGATCCTCCCCTTTCTTTTGAATGAATTGAGAGATAAAACTTTGTGCATTGTGTCTGAGAGTAACTGGGTATGAAAAATTTGATTTCATATCTTTTTTAGCAAATAAAACCATGTTTTTTTTTTTTTAACCTTAGATACTGGGGTTAAAAGCGAAACCCTCCATTTAGGTTCATGTTGGTAGATAATTGCAATGTGCACAATTTTTATGCAGCAAAAGCTTTTCTTGTTGTTCATCACAACTGAATTTTAGCATTAAAAACCCAAAAACATGTGAATGTGTTAGTAAACACAGGGGTGAACCCAGGGAGATGGGGTTCTCCCCTCAAATGCTATGCTGGGGAGTACTGCCCTGGGCAGGTAAAGGTTGTCATCTATTGTACATTATCTTTATTGTACAACCTCGCCTATTTGGTTTCCGCTGAAAAAAGGCACCAAAAAAAAAACGTATAATTCCAACATTTTCTGATTGTTAATATTGAATCCACCACACATTTCTTCAAATTTCTCAAAAACTCATTTCTGCAGATACTGCTGTTTACCTGCACATGGCAGAGTACCCCCCAGAATGAGAGTCCTCCATCAAATGAGATCAAAAGCCCTGTCAAATTCCCCCCTCCCTAAAATATTCAATGGTGCAGCTTGCTTCATGGTCCCCCTTCCTACTGGGCACCCCTGGTAAACATAGTGTGTGTTTGTATTTGTGTGTATTAGTCTGAGACTTTTTAACAAAATTTTCAAGTTCAGAAAGGTGTTGAACTTATAATAGCGAGCATATTTTTACCATGAACTAATTTTTCTCTAAAAGAAATTTCACCTTACATTGATAAGTGATGTTCTTTTAGTGTGGCCAGATGGGAAGCATTTATTGTTGTTTCATAGATCTGTGATCCAGACAACTATAAATTATTGTATGAATGAAAGATATGCATGAAAAGGGACAGGTTCAAAAGCAAAGAGTGTTGTATACACATTATGTACTGCCTGTATTTGTAATTACTTGCTTTGTAACTTTTTTATTGATTTATTCTTCAGTTTAAATTAATTGAACTCTAACTAGAGATATTCTATTGAATTATATTCCTACACGTATTAATGTTATAAGTACTATAGTATTTTGTTTGTTCATATTAGGTGTACTCATTTATACTGTATCTAAGTAAAGATGTATATAAAACTAAGCATTTTATGCCTTATCCAAATTTATTCTATTAAACTTTTTTCAGTGAAGTCTTTTTGGGAGCTACTTCTCCTCTTGCAGTATCAGTGGTGGTTAATGGCATGGACATCAATGCCCATGTAAGACATTGTCAATATAGGTTTTTTCTTATTTCTATTTGCTTGAATGTCTATTGTATTTTGAATAAAATATGCAAAAGTAATTAATTAGCATTCTTTCAAACTCTGGAATTATAAATATGTGCTTGGCCTGTTCCATTATCGTTTTTGATGATGACAAAAATATCCTAACTTATGTGGATGATCAAAAAAATTTGCTTTCATGTTTTCAGTAAATATGGTATGCTTTTTCTTATTTAAATTAATATTTATGTAACAACAGTGGGCAAAGGTTTCTTCCTCAAGTTCAGTGCAGTCAACCCCAAATTTCTATAAATTTCAATTTGAAATGACTAAATGTACTTGAAGCTTTTGCCAGAATCGAAACATCTATACTTGCCACTCAAGTTTAAGTTTTTACTTAATATGACTTATGGGTATGACTTTTTTTATTCAACGATGAATTTTGTTAAATTGAAAGGCACTGTTGATCAATAATTATGACCTTATAGAATTTCAATTTTATGCTTAAGCAAACTTTATGCCCATTTCAAATAAATTGGTCAATGATTTTCTTAGCTAAATATTTTGCATTTATCATTGCCATTGTATTTCAATCATATAGACACAATTTTAAAACAGTTGTTTGTTTGGGGGGGGGGGGAGCCAGTTTAGGAGGCCGAACTTTTAATGTTTTTCAAGATTTTTTTTAACTGTGAAAGAATAATCAGATTTGTCCAAACTTAAAGGATATTTTATTTATGTTTTGAAATACACTTTGTACCTTCATTGTAAGTAATTTCTGCCAGAAATATTGGAGTTTGAAGCTGCTGTTAATGGACGGTTGCCATCAGAGCTTGTTGTTGGTGGGCATTACAAAAGTCAAAAGTTTTATCTGTAATCAAAACAATTTTTGTTTTTTGTTCACATCATATTTCCTAAGAATATGAACCTAACTGTGATGAAAAAAAAAGTTGGAAATTGCATGTTTTTGAGGCATTTGATTACAATGTCACGTTTTCCTGCAATTTGTCTTTGCCATTTTTGCATTAAAAAAATATTTTTAATAATAATATCATCCCAGAGTTAGGTTCATATATATTGTAATTGAATAATGAATATTCACACAAATTTTCAGAATGGTTGGTCTATAACTCTTTGAGCCAGTTGAAAAATAAGTCGTTTCGAAAAAAAAACATGTTTGAAAAAAAATGCAGAAACAAACTTTGGAATTAATTAGAATTTGGCGTTGAAATTTCGGCAACATATTCTTGAGTAGTTTTATTAATATTTTATGACATGAAAAAGTAGATCATTTGACCCATCTAAACAAATTCCCCCCTTAAATTCTTTCTTCTACGTATTGTGTATTTTTAAGTGTTATTATATAATATCAAGTTAAAATCTTGCATGCCATTTAAAAATGTGCTTTTTTTTTCAATTCTATGTAATATATTGTGGCTCTTAATGAGGTGTAAAAATGGAAATTGCCTTTCTTTAACCTTATGCCTGGTTCTGTTGTATTATCAAGGTGTTTTTAATTCTTCAAAGTCTACTGTTGGAAAAATAATGGACATGAAGTAGGAATTGAAACAGCATAAAATTTGCTTCAACTTACAGACAGGGACTGATTTACAGCAGGGCATTCGGGGCCCGGGCCCAAGGCACCAAATTTCTGTCATCAAATTTTTTTTTATGGACCATTGTTCGGGGCCTCTAACTAAAGGAAACAAAAAAATTTTGTCATTTGACAATTTTTTTTATTAAATGAAAGCATATTAGCCAACTGTTGTGCAGAACGATCATTTTCGCTATTGAAGAGAATTAGGTGTCCTTTGCGTACTCTCATTTCTGATGGTAAATTATCTTGATTAGCTCTGTTATCAATAAAAGGAAGTTTGACCTAAAACTTGATTATGAGGACATTATAGATGAATTTACTACAAGAAAACAAAGGAGAAAATATATAAAGAATCATTGATGCGCAGAAAGCATATTATGATTTACCTTTACCATTTGTATCATAGTTTTGCCATCTGCAACTGTAAAAAATTTTCTAACATGAAAACCATAAAATTATTTTAGATTTATATTAAATGATTTCTTTGAAAAACATCTTAAATATTAACTTTTTTAATATTAAATCGATATTTCAAAGTTTTCTTTCTATCAAAATAATATCAAACATTTACCTTCATATTTTTTGTATGTGTGTGTGGGGTGGGGAAGCACCATATCTGTCCGTACCCGGGGCACCCGGATGTGTAAATCGGTCCCTGCTTACAGAAGTTGAATCTTTTTGCTTCCTCTAAATGTATCATTGTAACATCTTATCTTTTAGTTTGTTTGTTTAGTTCAAGTACTTAAATAAACCTTTTTTTATTTATAAATATTGTACCAAATGTTTTGATTCTTTTTTCAGCGTAACCAGATAATAAGAGAATTTCGAACACAATATTGTCCATATGTAGCTCATGTACTGCCAGTGACACATAAACAAGTAACGATCAGCCTTATTGATGTAAGTAACAACATTTCATTACTGCTTCAAGTTAATTTAGGATAAGCTTATTGAAGATATTAGCAAAATCAGGCTATTGGATATTGAGTGGTTCTGATAATCCAATAATCAGCAATGGAGGGATTTATTTATCGCATTTTTCAAGAAACAGCTGTTTTCAAGCCATTTCAAAATCAAATGAGCCTGCCAACTGATTTCAGAATGAATATCAACCCCCTTCAGTGATTTCATGCAAATCTCTTGATTATGGCTATCATTAATTCTAACATTCCTTTCCCTTTCAGTTTTGAAATTAATTTGTGCACATAAAATCTAAACTGATTACTCTTTAATTTTTTTTAAGTACGTACTGCATGCATTTGATAAGTACAAACTTCGCATGTTTTGGAAAATTAAGTGTATGTTAGCTATAAATATTTCATCCGTAAAAGCATGAATTAGAAACAGCAACTTGTATTTTGTTCTGTGTATAATGATAATTCTCTTAATGAACACTTCTGAACAATGTCACTGACCTGTATTCCAGGTTTAGTTTCTAATTTGAAAACTTTTAATTTTTGCACCATTTTCATAACTTTGACCGCTACAGTCATTGAAATCATGACCTAGGAATAGAATACTTAAATTAAGAAATCCCCCCCGATAGGAAAAGTTTCTGAAGAGTCTTGGTTTGAAAAGGATGAAGAGCATTCATGAATAATTTTACCTGAATTAAAATCAAGGAAGTTATTCAAACTCCACTCCTTTGATGCAATCCTAGACTTGATTAGTTTTGGTTTTTGCACAAAATTCTTATGCGCTTTTAACAATCTTTTTAATGTTCTATCTTCCAGAAAGTGCTCCTTTCAAGAAAAACTAATTCCTATTGTTACACATTTTGTAAATAGTAATTGTTGTGGTGATTAATTTGTGGTGATTTGGCTAATTTTGGCATTAGTTCCAGTAATTTTCATCTAAAGTTATCTTAGTAATGTAACCTGTAAATAGTTTCTTATAACTAATATACATCCCCTTACATTCAAATGAAGCATACGGTCCCCCATTTTTGATTGATAAGATTCCTGATAGAATAAAAAGAAAATATGAGAAATTGGTAGAATGTAGTAGGATTTTCTGGATATTTCTTTGCTGGGTATAAAATGACGGGCCTCTTGTGAATGAGAGAGTGAGTCAGTTTGCTTTCTAACTGTGGAGTCTTGTTTAAGCTGAAATGCTGAAAAGTATGTATTACCCTTTACGCTGTAGTTTTGCATATTTTGATGTAAATATGTGTGTTACAATGAGTTTATGGTGTTAATTGATATTTGCCTAATTGCTATGATTAATTTAGCAGTTGTTAACGATATTTCTTGTATATAGTTGTAAATAAATGTCCTGTGTTTTCTCAAGAACTGTGTCGTCATCAGTGGCATAGCTAGGGTGGGGCGGAATGGCGGTCCACCCCGGGCGGCACTTTGCTGGTGGGGCGGCAATTTCATGTTCTTGATGTGAAAAAAGTTCGTTTCCCAATAGGGAAATCATGCTTTTGATGAACTACTGGAGGCCAAAAAAATAATAACAACTTTTCGTTATAATATGAAACTAGCACTTGATTTTAAGAAAGTTACTTAAAAACTCTTATTTAAAAAAAAACCTATTTTTTGAGCAAAGTTACAACAAGAGTAAGAAAAAAGAGGTCTGAAATGGTGGGCAATTAATTGCTCATCTTCGGGGGTAGCATTATCTGTTTCGGAAATTGCTTTAATTGGTCACTTATTATAATACTTTTATTCAGACCAGAATGAATTTTATGTTTATTTTATAAAAGTAGTTACTCACAACTCAAATAATAACTGCGACTAATCTTACAGTTTTATATCAGCAAAATTCCTATAAACAGTGAGTTTCAATTCATTCAGTGAGACATTCATTTAAGTGGAAGGATTTTAATTAGTGAATTGATGTCTAAGTAAACCTTTCACATTCACATGGAAAATAATGATTTTCGATGCACAACTTTTCCTTCTCATAAATCAGTATGGTTAACCAAACTTATAGGGCTTATTAATCTTATCACCTTGTATCTGTGAAAAAGAAAACCATCCAAATTCTGTAATGTAGCAGCATCGGATCCAGGAAAGCGGCGACTTCCGAGTTTTTCAACATTAAGGGAGGCACCCAAGCACGGATCCAAAAGGAAGTCATTACCCAATTCGACAAGACCAAAGAAACCATAAAATTGCGTTTCTTGATTTCAAAATTAGGAAAATTTCCTGTGTAGAGCGCCGGCCTCTAAGCTCCTGCCTGGTGTCACCAATGTTTAAAATGCATTTTTAGGACTAATTTTGAAAAGTTTTCTGAATGGAGCATATTCTTTAATTTTCTTAGTAATTAAGTTCTTATTTTTCCTTTAAATACTTTTGACTGTTTCTCAACCAAAGGGCGGCAAACTGAGGAATCGCCCCGGGCGGAAGAAAGTTTGAAGTTGCACCAAACTCGTAACATTATTGTCCATGTCAAACTTTGAAAACTGCAATGATTTAAGATCTAATTATATGTTCTAGTATTATTATCTTTTTGAAAATTTTATTGTTCCAATATTTTTCTGTTATGGTGAAAATTTGTCTAAAATATTAAATTTTAAGTATTGGTTATTCGCACTCCAGATAACAGTTAATTAATGTTCTTTATACATAGACTCTTTTCAGAAACAATGAAAAAGAAATATCTAACAATCAAAAAGCATTTGAAGTTGCATTGTTTGGACGCCTTGTTTCAACGAAAAAGATTCATGAAGTCGGCGTGAAACGATACGGTTATGCAACAAAAGCACGAAAATATTTAGGTTTTCTTTTCTTAGGAAGAGTAAGTAAAAGTTTTTATCCAAAATTTTACTCTTTTATCCTTTTTATTTTACTTTTTTAGACACAAATACTAAAATAATAAAGCTTTTGTTGCCAATGGCTAAAAAGCTTGTATGCCCTTTTTCTGGCTATAATCATTAGCAAAGGTCTATTTAGGTGGTTTATGCTTTCTTTTTTTCATTTCTATTTCCTTGTTCAAAGTACAGGAAGTAATGTATTTGCCAAAAACTATTTACTTTAACTTAGACTTAAATTTGAATTTTGCTCACCCATAAATAAATGTTGAGTAATATGTTAACCTATCCACACTTGCATACATACCTACAAATGTATACAAGGTGCGTCAGTTAACTCTTTCAGAACTTCTAAGAGGAGTAAGGTGCATTGCGACCACTTTCCTGAAGCGGTGATGTACACAGAAGCATCATAAAGTAAGAGACTGTAAGTGCAAAATCATTTTAATTTTGCATGTAAAAATGCTAAAGGTACATGGGCCAAAGAAAGTATTTGAAGTTTTTTCCACTCGCTGCAATGCACACCTCACATCTTCAGCACGTGGATCTCTGAACAGTCTGGAATACTCCCAGCATATGTAACATTTGTAGGGATCAAGAAATCATTTCCAACCCCCATTGCTATATGATTTCGAGTCGTCAGGATGCACCCTACACCTCTCAGGCATTCTGAAACAGTTAACTGAAACACCCAGTAGATAACAGAAATTTCTATTTCAACCATCCCTGAGTTCTTTGTCTTGAGTTTTCTCTTGTCGTTTGTATGCTGTATATCTGTGTGTAATGGGCACAACTCAGAAAGATTTGTTGCACAAGGTCAAAATTTCTTACATAGGATCTATATAGGGTCGAGTTCTGAACCTTCCCTTTTGATTGCATTCTAATATTCCCAACGAGGTCTGCTGGATTTTTGTAGTAAATCAATTTTGATTCCGATATGGAAAGCAATGTCGGGAATTGAAGATCACAAAATGCAGGGGTGGAAGTAGTCCTATATATCCTATATTTCCTATATTTTCAAGAAAAGCATCAAAATCGTCCTATATTTCCTATATTTTTGAAAAATGTCGTATATTTCCTATATTCCCGTTTTTTGTTGTTGAACCAGGAGGACATTAATTCTACAAATTTTGGTGCACGGTGCACTAAAGGAAAAGATGATTTTACCGCTTTTTGCCATTTTTGCTACTGTTCAGTGCCAATAAGCAATAGTGAATTTTCGCAATTGAGGCAGCATGTCAAAATATTCAAGCATAAAGAAGACTCTGAAAAATGTCAAGAGGACCTTTCTCAAGCTCTGTTTGTTCTTAATACAAGTGTTAAAGGGGTCAGTTTAGATATAAAATCAAAGAACAGTGGAATTAGTACTTGGGTCATGATTGAGGAAGAAAAAATAAAAAATTTCTTTGTTCAAATTTTGTTTAATTATTTCGTCTATAAAGTACACTGTTTTTTTCAAAAATTATTCTTTCAACTGCAGGAAAGTCATTTCAGATGTATGGAATAATTTTATTTGAGGTTTTTTTTTTAAACAAAATCATTGATAAGAATAAATAAATAATATATGATATGTATTATTTCTTTTTTCATAGCAAAATTATTCATATAATGTGTCCTATATTTGTCCTATATTTTTTGCGGAAAATGTCCTATATGTGACAAGTTGGTCAGTTCTACCCCTGCAAAATGGTATACGAACAAATTTTTTCGTACGAAATTTTTGTCGCCAACTTGATGATAAATCATTAAATTGGCAAGAAATTTGGACATGAAAGAGAAATTCCGAATTTGCTTTTGGTTTGCTGATATTTAGCATGATTCCCATAGAATCAATGTTAAAATTGTCAATGTTTGCAAAGATAGCCCGCTAGAAAAGTCTTTCGTGCAATTAAAATGTTTACCATACTTTTGTATGAAAATACGTTAGAAAAATGCATTTAAAAATATTACATATAATGCACATGCATGAGCATATAGACTCATTATTTGTAGCTGTTAAAAAACTTTAATTTTTTAATATACAATGAAGTAGTGTGGAGTCCACATCAGATTTAGCTTTCTTGGGATTGTATTCAATCAATCATCTGATCTCTCAGATTATTTGTTATAAGTATACTAGGCTGCCATTAGCAAGCTGTTAAAAAGCTCTGTTTTTCCCGTTGCCTTTTATTTTTTAACTAGCAGCGTTATTTTTTAACAGCATTAGAACATCAAGTGACACATATTAACAATCAGGCTTAAATTTAAAAAAAAAATTGTAAAATTTCTCATCAGAATAATGACGACAGTCCCTAAAAATCCCTTTAAGATTTGGACTGAAGTCCCTAAAAATTCTCATTCAAATGAAAAAAAGTTCGTAAATAAAGTTAACATTCCTCTAAAAAGCGAAATTCTCATCAGGTTATGTCTGGCCTGGCTTAAACTGCGTCTATTGCAGGGGCGGCAAATAGTGGGAGCGAGATGGGGCAGTTGCACCCCCAAATTTTTTGCACAGAATGATAAGAAATGGGCAAATTTAGTTTACGTAAATTGCAAATCAGCGACCATATCGTCGCCTCAGAGCAACACTAAGACATTTAATCTCAGAAATAACACTAAGATATCCTACTGTTGCTCTGAAGCGACGATATGCCAAAAGTTTTTTTTTTTTACAAAACACGCCCACTGATTCTAAAATAGTCAATGAATCTTGAGACATTTCTACTACACAAGCGGATTTTGCTATTTGGATGTCACTTAGAAAATTGTAAATCATTTGCAGCCCTTTTCAGAGCAGAAAAAAGTGATGGAGAATCACAGTTTGTTTCAACTAAAAAAGTAATCTCCTCGTGTGGACTAAATATTTCATACTTGTGTGTTTAGTGTTATGAGAGGACCAGGGGTGTGGCTGCACGATTTTACAAGAAATTCCTTAGTATTTTACGTACATTGTTACGCTCATATTTTAAATGTGTATTTAGTTAGTGAGAGAACACTGATTCCTTTTGGTAGAAAAATATTTCAGCAACCTAATGCTTTGTATACATTCATAGAAAATTCTTACAAAAGACACACTATTTTTGAAAAAAGTCAATCATCAACAAATGCTTTTTCTGGTTACTCTTTAACTTTGTCATTTCTGAGTGACACAAGATATTCTTCAAAAGTTAAATTTATAAAAACCCTCCTTGTTAATTTTGGACTGTTTGAATGCGACTCTTTCAAGGAAAAGCCGACGTCCTTTTACATGCCTATGACTTAGTTTGAATGTTTATTCGCTTTGTTTGTATTGTGGAGAGTTTTAAAAAAATTTTGTACTTTATCAAAACATCTTCAATCCGCTAACCTTAATTTTCGGACTGTCCATGCTTCAGCTAAATCTACAGTCGAAACAGTTAATAAATTTTGCTTGGATGTATATTTCAACCAAGAGCAAAACTTTAAAAAAATCTTAATTCGCGTCAATTTTAAAAAGGCGGAAAAAAATCCAAATGAGTTTTGAAGGTGACAAAAATCAACATGATGATATAAAGTCACAAAATTGAATTAGTATTTTGTATCAGATAATAGATTGTTTCTAATAAAATTAAAATAAGATTTGATGGTAAAGATTTATCTGTATTGTTGGCCTTAAGCTCAATGTTATATTGATAGGTTATTGAAAAGGAGAAATAAAATGTTTCAATTATAAGTAAAATTTATAGCACTGAGCAAGAAGAATTGTTTTGCAAATAGCCACTACACTATTGAATGATGAAAAAGGAAGAATAGCATAATATTCAAAGTTACCTGGGTTATATTCAAGAGAAAAATCTAAGAGATGTGTTTTCTAACTTTGTAGCTTCAACTGTTTTTCAACCATTCCAATTGGTTCAGCTAGTTGTGAAAGATCATTTTTGTGCATTAGGAGGTAAAAAAATTATCTTCGGAGCACAATGGGACAAAAAAGACTTTCATCTTTAGTTATATTGGCAAAAAAGTACGACATTGCATATTGATGGAATAAAGTAACACGATTTCCAGATTCTAAAAATCGTACATTAAAACTTTCTGAAAGGTAAAAACTAATATCAAAATATTTTCAGGAATAATTTATGATGAAATAAAACTATATTAATTAATATTTAAGCTCTCTTAATAGCCTTATTTTTATAAATACTTAATCTATTTTATGATCCTATCTTGTTAATCAACATGTATTTTAATCCAAACTGAGATAACTCACATTTATAAAACTCGACCCCCCAAATGAAACGTTGAAATGCCGCCCCTGGTCTATTGTTGCATCAATCCCTGACGAAACACATAATAGTAAGTACATGAGCACTGTGGCATGATTTTTCTCCTAAACAAATAAGGAGAAAACTAAGAGTGTCACTAGGATATAAGCAGAAGTCTCAGAATAGCATCAACAGACTCTAAATCCACATAAGAATTAAGACAACAGTACCCAAAAATACCAAATACAATCTGGACATTAGTCCCCAAAAAATCCTTATTTGAGTGAAAACAGCAGTTCTTAAAAATCTCCTTCAGACTAAGGACAACAGTCTCTAAAAATTATCTTTAAAATAAGGATAATAGTCCCCAAAACTTTCTGTAAGAAAAATAAATACCTAAAATTCCTCATTAGGATAAAAACAAAAGTCCTTATTCGAGTAAAAGTCAAATAGCACCAACAATCCCTCTAAAAATAGCTATCTGGATGCAAAAAAAAAAGTTCCAAAAACCCTTTCAGAGTGAGTAAAAGTTCTAAAATAGCATCAACACATATTTTCTACAGAGCAAATCTCATCAAAATTCGAACAATAGTTTCTGAAAATTCCCCTTTTGAATAAGTTCAATCTATTTATATAAAAATAGAGTTTGGTAAATTTGTTCCCTAAGATCTCAGAAACTACCCGGCAGATTTGACTGAAACTTTCACCATTTGTTCTTTTTGGTACAGGGGAGATTTGTAGACCAGTGCGAAAAAAATCCAATTGATAGTTCCTTTTTTATTCTAATTTGTCCAAATTTTCGCATAAATGCCCCATTATGACGGTGAAAAAATACGTGCACATATTAAAACTATGTGTCCATCGAAAGCGCTTATTTTTCTGCTGAAGATGGCATCTGTTAGAAAGTTCTAAGTTGTATGAAAAACGAGTTATGAGCTTTTTTTGTTCCATGTTCGAAGGCTTTCCTCAACCCAATTCATTATTTAGTGTATCATCTCAACTGCCAGTTCATAGTTAGAATTGTTGAATGTTTTTGTGCTTCGTCTGACTGTTTGAGGCTTTTCTCAAGTCAAATCTTAAAGTAACGTTTTTTCCCCAAGATTGGCTAATAAAAACTAGATTTGGTTGATTATTGTGGTGTAATCCACATTCATTCAGTTTCTTTTTGTTTCGATTTCCGGCGCCGATCGAGAGCCGTTTGCTGAATCCTTTCTCTGCGCGTGCTGGGAAGTTTATGATGACGTCATTGATTCGCATTTCTGAGGTCACTGAACTTTTAGCCAACCGCAAGAAAGTTTTGGTTTTGAAATGATTTGTATTGGACAGGGAACCGCTTCGAGTCGGTTATTGGGATGATGTAACTTTTGTTCTAGAAGCTTCCATGAAATGTTGATAAAAAGGCCACGCAACGTTTTTTAGAGGGAGATCATATTTTTGCTTGCATCGGAACGCCGTGTTGAAGAGCGAAGGGTTCTTGGCCCGATTCGCTCGGCCGAGTATGGCTCCTAAGCGGTCATTTAGTTCGGTGTGCCTGTATTTGATGAGTGATTGCTTCGCATTATGTTTTACTGCTGTGCCACGATGATTTAATATGCTGTGACCACATGTCTGTTCTGCCACTGTTTTGTGCGATTGTGCTGACCATGCTTCCCGTTTGTAATGAGAAAAAGTGGGACAATAAATCGGTTATGTAACGAACTCTCATGGATTATTCTTCGTTTGGACTTTCAGCTTTCCGTTACCCGGCATGACAACTTCAGATGTACGTGAGTACCCTTCGTAAAATATTTCGGTCTCAGTTCATGTTTGTAATGCCAACTTCTCCATTTTTATCATGTGCTCTCGTAATGTATGTTCATATCATTTCGGAGTTAGAGTTCTCCCATAACAATAAGATCGTATGATCAAGCTGTCAAATCAAACGATTAGTGAATTCACTTTGTCGCGGGGTGAATTCACCGTTCCTGGTTTATGCCGAAATGTCTTTGTTTATTTAAACGCTCACCACTATACGGATTCACGGGCCGAACACAAGTTCGTTGAATGATTTTCTTAGCATGTTCCCCGGCCTTCCCCACGCAACTACGCGACATTTTTGGTGCGTGACCAGTCCCATCTTTGGCGTTGTGCCAGTTCCTTTTCTTGTGAAACCGAGCTCATAAAAAAAAAAATAATAAATAAATTTGTAACACTTGATATTATGGGAATGAACTCTAACGCTCAGTGGAAATTGTTTGCTTGTACATCTACTGTTGAAAAATTGTTTCTTGTTGAAATTTATGTCATTCTAAGTCAAGTGAAATTTCTGGTTGTGCATTAATTTTTCTTTGACCATGCCTACTAAAAGAAAAACCCGTCAGGTTGACCCAACTTTGTCAGCCGTGTCCAACACTGTTGATAATGCTAGTGTGACACAAACCCCTCAAAATGCTGCATCTTGTAGAACTTACAGTTCTGGCAGATCCCCATTCATGCTCAATGTTGCTAATTTTAGTGGAGATCCCACTGAAACACAATATTTTGTAGAGCAGGTTAAAGATATAATTAGTGTTAATTCGTGGTCTGAAAAAAAAGGTGTCTTGTACATTAAAAGTAAATTGTCAGGAGCAGCACTTAAATATATTTTAGAGACACCAGATTTAAGGTATTCTGACTCGGTTACAAAAGTAACTGATGCATTGTTATCATTTTTTAAGCCGGTGGTTAATACTTATTCTATGAAGGACTTTCACTCCATTAACATGGAACAATCAGAGTCAATTTTGAATTTGGCTCATAGAATAAAATTAATTACCACTAGTGTTTTCAAAATTAAGAATCCTGAATTTCAAAATGAAATAATGTACCAAAAATTGTTGTCTACCATTCCGTCAGACTTTAGAGTCAAAATTCTAGAACTTGACATCAAGTCATTTGACTTGGCTGTAAAAAAAATTGAGGAATTGCAAAAATTGAAAGATGATGTTAAATCCTATGAGAATCCTCAATTTTCTGATGAACATGTTTTGGCACTACAGGAAAAAATTGTTTCGCTAGAATGGCAACTGGATCAAAATAAAAGGGGTGTTCAGTCTAAAGCTAAACAAAATGATGGTTATCCAAAACAAAAATTGTTTGCTTCTCAGGAGCATTTGGACACTATTCCTAGTAATTCTGCATGTGAATCTAAACAATGTGAGGTGTCTTCAAGACAATTTCCTCAAAACCGTCAATTCAGAAAACTGTTGTGCAGATTTTGTGGTAAAGCTGGTCATGTGCAAGAGAGATGTTTTGTGTATTTAAAACAAATGAACAACAGTGCTCGATTTCAAAATCGACGACTTAGGTCTAATATTTCTCATGGTCGAAACAATTTTTTCAGCCAATCACATAATTCAAATTTTGAGCCCTTGGGCCGTTCTGATTATTTTGAAAGACCTGTGTCGGGAAATTTTTCTAATACTGATAATCAATCGAATTCTAGAGCCATTAGATATAATTTCAGAAATGATAATTATCGTCAAAATCAGAGGTTTAATAACAGGTTCAGAAATCATCAGGTGAACTGTCTGAGTTTTTCGAGAATTATAAAAGATAAAATTCAATACAATGATATGGGTACACAGTATTCTCCCATTAAGTGTGTTAATGCTTCCCAAACATCTTTTGTGTATTCAAACAATGAATCTGACCCACAGGCATCAGAAAAAATTTTGTCTTTTCAAAATTGTGCACCAGTGGTAACCTCTGATAATCAAATTCAAAATAGAAGTCTGTTGGTACAAAACCCAGAGCCCAGATTTCACTTTCCACAGCCAGTTCACCATACTGCAGAGTTTTTGCCTAATTACAGTTATAATTTCTGTCCAAACAAAGACAAAAATGTTGTTAATTCTTGTCCAGGTGGTAATTCAAATGTTCGTATGGTACATGATGCAAAGGACATGAGTTCCTTGTGTACTGTAAATCAAAGCAATGTCATGAATGCCACACAAAATGCTAACATGAACTCTAATGATCTGTATCATAATTGTGGTGTTGATTTTCCTGTACCTCCTACACCTGGTTTTCATAATTTTTCTGAAAATAATATGTCTTTTACACCTCATAATATTCCTTTTGTACCACAACCACCTATTTTCAATAACTCGGTGCCAAATTTTCATAATGTAAATCCTTCTGGCCAAAATAATTCTACTCGTGGTGGTAATGTGTCAGATCTGACTCGCTCTAGTGGTCATACTTACTCGAGACCTGTTCAAAAATCCACCGGTGTCATTAAAATTGGCAAAACTCTTGCAACTCAAACTTCTCCTGTGAAAAATAAGTCATCATTGTCGGTTGAAGCTCAGGAATTTATTCCTGCAGCTCTGGTAAATGTAAGATTACAAAATTCACATCATGAGGACTTGTCAAATAAGTTGCCATTAGTCAAAGTTCAAATTTCTAATTTGTTTTTTCCTTTTTTAATTGATTCTGGAGCTAGTCTTAGCATTTTGAGTGATGATGTTGTCCAGAAAATTAAACAAATTGTCAAAATCAAAAATTTAGGAAGACGAATAACTGTATCCACTGTGAATTCCAGTGTAGATTTTATTTCATGTGTAGAATTCTCATTTAAAATTCAAAGTAATTTCTTTCGTCATTCTTTCTACACTATGAATATCAGAGATAATTCTCCATTTGTGGGAATTCTTGGTTATGATTTCTTAACTAAACATAACATGTATATTCTACCTAAAGAGAATGTATTATTTTATGACGGTAACAAATTTCCTTTGTTGAGGAGCCCTCATGAACTTGACAACAATGTGAACTTGTGTAATAATTGTAGTGCTTACACATCTCCCAGTTTGGAAGCAATGAATAGAGTTCAGGTTTTTTCTAAACAGTTTGTTGAACCAAAACAAACTGCTCTCATTAAAGTTTTTGCTCATGGGAAGTTAGACAACAAATCACATTTTTTGTTTACAATTTGTGATTCGGTTAATTCAGTTAAAATTGAAGAGTCGATAATTTCTATTGATGAGGATCCGAATGGGCAGCTGTGCAAGAAAAATTCTTTTTATCTATACGTTGAGAACAATTCTTCTCAAAAAGTTCATCTCAATAAAAACATGACTTTGGGGCATTTGAGTCAAATTGACCATATTCAGGAGATTGAGAATAAAAATAATGAGCATTCACTGAACTTTATTCAGGCGTCTAATGAAGTTGTGCAACTCAGGGAAAAAGAATTTAACTTGGAAAATTTTAATTTGGCTCATTTGAAGGATAATCAACTGTCTGACATGCAAAATCTGCTGAAAGAAAATACACAGTGTTTTTCAAGTTCTTTGAACTCTCTCGGTCATTCAGACAGAATCAGAGTTGATTTTCAATTCACTCATGATTATCCAATTAAGGCGCTTCCTTTCCCCATACCTCAGAGTCTTCAAGAAGAAGCTAAAAATCAATTAAATCAATTACAAGAGGCAGCGTGATTTCTAGGAATTTATCTAATTACGGTTGCCCCTGTCTCCTGGTGAAGAAAAAAGATGACGGATCAGGCGTACAAAAGTACAGATTGGCCTTAGACTTAAGACTTTTAAATGCCATAATTGTTCATTCATCTTACCCGCTTCCGAAGATCCATTCCCTGATCAACTCTTTGTCAGAATACAAATATTTTTCAACTTTGGACTTACATGCTGCCTATCATCAAATTGATTTACCAGAAGAGTACCGAGACAAATTTTCCTTCACTACACCTTGGGGTACTTACGCTTTTCACAGAATTCCTTTTGGCGTGGCCAGTGGGGCGAGCATACAACAACATTATTCTGACACTGTTTGTGAACAAACAAACATGGATGGAATCTTTAGTTATCAAGATGATTTGATTGTAGCTTCAAGAACCTTTGATGAGATGAAGGTCAAGCTTCAGAAACTGTTTTCAGTCCTTAAAGACTTTAACTTGACTCTGTCACCAAAGAAATGTCATTTTTTCATGGACAAAATAGATTACCTGGGATTCCAGATTTCTCAACATAAAGTCTTGCCAATCTCGTCAAATATTGTGAAAATTACTTCCTTTCCTCCACCAAAAACAAAGAAGCAGCTGAAGCGTTTCATTGGTATTTGCTCATATTACAGAACACTCATATACAAATTTTCTGATTTGATTCATCCACTGAATCAGCTGACCCATCCTAAAGCAGTTTTTAAATGGACAGATGAAGTAAATGAATGTTTTCAAAAATTGCAAGAAGTGTTTTTCAAGAATCCATATATTGTTCAACCGAACTGGAATGAGAAATTCTATGTGAACACAGATGCAAGTGGACTGGCAATAAGTGGTGTGCTCTTGCAAAAGAGGGATGGTTTGTTTATCCCAATTTCTTTCTTTTCGAAATTGCTTTCTCCAGCTGAAACAAGGTATCCTGCTATAAAGCTAGAATTGATGGCAATTGTGAAGACTCTCGAAGCATTCAAGTCATACATATTTAATCGCCACATCTTTTTATTATGTGATGCCAAAAGTCTGAAATTTTACAGTAAAAACTCGTCTCCTGCATCTTTAACTACTCGGTGGCTAATGACTTTATCTGAATACAATTATTCCTTCTTACATTTGGCTGGTGAAAAAAATTTATTTGCTGACATGCTCTCTCGCACAGACCTTACAAATCATCAAGTTGATATAGTATCAGATCCTTCTTTGCTACGTGATAATCGAATTAACCCTGTGGTTGACACAACTTTCGATAAGGGGGAAGTTTTACCGGAAATTGTTGAAGTGTATGAGGATAATACTGGGAATTGTGTAAACACTGATGGTTCTGATCAAAATGTTAATTTTGTTGATAATGTACAGAATTCTGGTACACTTTTACAACATTGTGTTAATGTGTTGAGTTTAATTGATGTTGGAGAAAAGGAGAAAGATCCTTTGTTGCAAGTAACTCAATCGACAATTTTAAAAGAGCAATTAAAAGATCCTAAATTATCTGTCATTTATAATAATATTCTTAATAGAGTTGCTCTTGAAAAACATAACAAATTTTGTATCCATCCTGAAACTTTGGTTTTAATGATGTGCAAAAGTAATTCATCTAATGATGATCAGGAAAATTTGAAAATTGTCATTCCTGATTCTTTAAAAGCTAAAGTTTTAAGTATTGCTCATCATTCACATCTTGGCATAAATAAGACTTATGCATTTCTAACTAAAAATGTTTATTGGGAGAGAATGTATGTTGACTGCTTAAATTACTGTGCTAGTTGTACCAAGTGCATTCAGGCAAAGCCTCATCGTATAAACAAAGCACCCTTTCAGGAAACCTTTTCACCTGTTAAATGCAATCAACTAGTGACACTCGACATCGTTGGACCTCTCGGCAATAACAAATATATCTTAACTGTCATTGATGCCTTTTCGAGACACTTAGAGTTGTATATTTTGAATAATATAACTGCTGTGTCAGTTGCTAAGTCTTTCTTTAAATACGTCACTTTGTTTGGTAGACCTGAAGTAGTTTTGACAGATCTTGGTCGTCAGTTCAATTGTGAACTATTTGCTAAATTTAATCAGCTTTTTAATATTCAGTTAAGGCACACTACGTCGGCTAATGCCCAAGCTAACACTCTGAGTGAGAGAGTGAACCTATCCATTAAAACTTCGATTAAAGCTTTGCTAGCATCAGGTCTTGATTTTGATTATGCTGTTGATGTTCATAAAGCCTGTTATAACGCGTCCACACATTCAACTACTGAATTCTCTCCTAATTTAGTTCATTTCGGTCGAGAATTATCATTAATTACAGACATTGTTAATTTTAATATTAATCCATCTTTGGATTCGGCTTTTGAATTGCACAAACTTTTAGAGCAATTGCAATTTGTTTATCGGGAGGTTTACCAGAATTCTGTAAGAAAGAAGTTGGCACAAAATGAGACCCAAAATTCCAATTGTAAATCTCGAAAGATCAATGCTGGCGACTGGCTGTATCTTAAGTCGAAAAATAAGTTTCGTCCATCCTTTAGTGGACCTTTCTTTTGTAAACGTATTGTATCTCCTGTTCTTGTGCTCATTCAAGAACTGAATAATAAAGCGGCACCTCTGAAAAAGATACACATCAACCGATTGATCAAGGTCCAGAAACGTCTTCCTTATCTTCAAGAAAATCAGTTGCCAAACGATGATGTTGTTCAGCGTCCTGATTCGCCTCAACCGTATCAACTCCCTGTTCCTGATGAGCCTGTTGACATACCCGTGTTGCGACCACCTTCACCTGAAGTGAGTGTCGATCGACTGGATGCTGAGCCGCCTGTTCTGTCGCCCCATCAGAGTCCGAATGCGGATGCTGTGCCCTCTGCTTGCCTTTCCCGAGATGTCAGTCCCTGTGGTGATGCTCCAGTGCCTCCCAGCCCTCGAGCTTCAATTCCTGATCCAGAAATGAGATGTCCTTATCCGTTAAGAAACCGCCGTTAGTGCCTCTTCTTGTGTCCATGCGTGCTACTGCCTTGATGAGATCTGCTGCCTGCCTGATGTTTTGGCTGACCTGCCCTTCAGATGTGATCGCCTGCTCCCAATGATGTGTTTGACCGTGTACGAACCAGCTGCTGATGAGCCTTTGGTGTCCTCCTGTCACCTGATGTTGTGTCATGCCTGTTGACGTCCTCATGTGGTAGCTGACGACATTCTTTTGGTGTAACACTCTCACGAACTTTTTTTCTTTTTCAGCAAGAACTTTTAAATTCAAAATTCAAGATTGAAAAAAAAATGAAGAAAATTTGGACTGGTCTCCTGAAAAATTCAAGTAAAATTTTTGTTCTTCTGGAACTTTCTTCAATTTACTTTCACGGTCAAGTATTTGTAAAAATTTTTTTTGTCAAAATTTATTCTTTTGCATTGCAGTACTTTCTTGGTAGGTTTGGAGTTCCATGTGCAGGATAAGTTGACCTATGCTGTGGCGGAAAATTCATTTTGGCTGCTTGTTGAAATTGAAAATTGTTTTTTTATGTAATTCATGGTTAGGATAACTCTTTACACAAACAAATATTGGTTAGGGAAAATATCTTTTTTGTTTCAGTTTGTTTTCTTTTAACAAAGAAAAAAAAAGTATCAAGGTGTTTTTTTGAAAAACACAAAATTTTTTCCTTTTGATTTTGAAAGTTGTTTTGTCCCATTTTAAATTTTTTTCAGAAGTTAGTTTGTTGCTTTCAGTACAAAGAGTACCTCTTCTTGTGATGCAAATAGTATGCGGGCTGGATGAGATCATTTCTGATCATTTCGTCATGCATGGTTGGACTGCTGTGCAGCCTCAGAATTGTCTCGAGAGGTCAAAATTGTCAATGCAAATGCAGTTTTCGATTGTGCATGCAGTTGTGTTTGGTTTTGGTTTTCTTGAAAGCTCTGCTTGTCCATCGCGGCCGTACATTTTCTTTTAATTTTGTGAGTCCCCTTTTTTTCATTGGAACCGGCACTAGTCCCCGCATCTCAAGAATTGTTCTTTCTGCTTTGTGCAGCTTTCACCAACGTCTTCTGATTTGTTTTTTTTTGACAAAGAAATTTTTTTTGTTTCATTTTTGATCATTTGTTTTTCATTGAAAAATTTCATTTGTTTTTGATTTTCGTTTCTTGTGTCAGGATAGTGTATGGAGTATTATGAAATTTGACAGCCATGTGGGGTTATATATATAACAGAGTAATTGAATTGTTTTCAAGTGCTGTATATGCTGTTCTTGATGCATTGATGTAAATATTTGACTTGTGTATTGTCACTTTTGTTTGCCCTTTTTGCAGGTTGACTGGTTGAAATGATTTGCTGAATGTGAAAGGTGCATTTGATGGTACTTCTTGGTTGGGTTGAGCCCTGTTGAAATTGGTGCACCTAATGATGATGTTTCCCTGTTTTCCCCGTTTTGGTTTGTGTTGTAGAGGTACATTTTTGGCTATCTAAATTTGTTCAGATCTGATGCCTTTTTTATTTCGACCTCAAAATTTCACAGATTTGGAAAACTTTTTTTTGTACAAAATTGATTTGTGAAGTAAAAAAAAAAATCTTCCTTCGTGCCTCATTCTAAATTATAACCTTCCTTGAGTACCAATTGAATGATGTGTGACAACTTGAAATGAATGATTTGAATGAGGGGCATTCTGCGTACACATGTATATTTGCTTTGTTTGTTTGTGAAATTCCATGTTTTTTTTTGAAGTGAATTTAGAGCATGCAGATTTTTTTTTTGATATAATTGAATAGTTAACATCTCTGATCAGAGTTAATGCTGTAAATGTTTTTTTTCTTTTGGTTGATGCAGTGTGTACACACATTTTGATTTTGTGATCCACTAGTGGTTGTAAATATTGCTGAATTGAAATATGTCCATTTTGTATATTTTGTTTTGACTGGAATGAAAAGTTTTGTGCATTTCACAAGTGAAAATTTTTTTTTGATTTTGATTGAAAGTTTGATGCACCCATGTTCTGTGTTAGCTGAAACACTGTATGTATAAAGTGAATTGCATTTGAATTATTTTGATTGCATGATGTGTAAATATTTTGAAATAATTTCAAGAAAATTTTTGAAATAGAAGCAAGGTTTTTTTTTGGAAATAAGTTTTGAATTTGATATTGTGAAATGACATGTCAAAAATTTAATGCATCAAATTTTTGTTGGTTTGAAAAATGTTGTACATATGGAGATGAACGAAAGTGATTTTTTTTTATTTGGATACAATTGAGAGCCTTTGCAATTTTTTTCTGGCCTTTTCGTGGAACCTTTGAAAACGAATTTTTTTGTTTACACTTTGAAATTGTTTGGCCATGTTGCTCTCTGTTTGTTGGTATGGCATTTTGAAAATTTTTATGGTTGGCCATGCTTGATGCCATTGTACATATTTGATTTAAAAACAAAATTTGTGGCAACTTTGAAATTTGATGAGTTTTGTTTACTGATGCTCTCTTGGGAAAGTTTCAGGCTCAATTGGAATTAGTGAAGTTTGAGGCTGTTTTTGCCATGTTGCAAAATTTTTGAAAATCTGAGCCTTTGTAAATAGTTGTTTTCCCAATGATTGTCCCTTTTGTGTGGCACATTTTTTTTAGAATTTGAACATTTTGGGTTATGATGACTCTGATGCACATTAATTTTTTTTTTTTTTTTGATCTCCATCTTCAGGCAAATTTTTTTAACTGCTCTCAAAGGCAACTTTACAGCGTCTGCTGTGTGCCTGTGTCTATTTGTACTGGTTGTACTTGACGTTTTTTTTTTGGCTGCCCGGAATTTTTTTTTTTTTCAAAACTTTGTCAAGGGGGGGAAATGTGGTGTAATCCACATTCATTCAGTTTCTTTTTGTTTCGATTTCCGGCGCCGATCGAGAGCCGTTTGCTGAATCCTTTCTCTGCGCGTGCTGGGAAGTTTATGATGACGTCATTGATTCGCATTTCTGAGGTCACTGAACTTTTAGCCAACCGCAAGAAAGTTTTGGTTTTGAAATGATTTGTATTGGACAGGGAACCGCTTCGAGTCGGTTATTGGGATGATGTAACTTTTGTTCTAGAAGCTTCCATGAAATGTTGATAAAAAGGCCACGCAACGTTTTTTAGAGGGAGATCATATTTTTGCTTGCATCGGAACGCCGTGTTGAAGAGCGAAGGGTTCTTGGCCCGATTCGCTCGGCCGAGTATGGCTCCTAAGCGGTCATTTAGTTCGGTGTGCCTGTATTTGATGAGTGATTGCTTCGCATTATGTTTTACTGCTGTGCCACGATGATTTAATATGCTGTGACCACATGTCTGTTCTGCCACTGTTTTGTGCGATTGTGCTGACCATGCTTCCCGTTTGTAATGAGAAAAAGTGGGACAATAAATCGGTTATGTAACGAACTCTCATGGATTATTCTTCGTTTGGACTTTCAGCTTTCCGTTACCCGGCATGACAACTTCAGATGTACGTGAGTACCCTTCGTAAAATATTTCGGTCTCAGTTCATGTTTGTAATGCCAACTCCTCCATTTTTATCATGTGCTCTCGTAATGTATGTTCATATCATTTCGGAGTTAGAGTTCTCCCATAACAATAAGATCGTATGATCAAGCTGTCAAATCAAACGATTAGTGAATTCACTTTGTCGCGGGGTGAATTCACCGTTCCTGGTTTATGCCGAAATGTCTTTGTTTATTTAAACGCTCACCACTATACGGATTCACGGGCCGAACACAAGTTCGTTGAATGATTTTCTTAGCATGTTCCCCGGCCTTCCCCACGCAACTACGCGACAATTATTTTCCATTTAAACGGAACTTTAGGTAATTAATGGTTTTTTTTAAATTATTTGTGCTGATTGGATTTTTTAATCATTATCCAATCTAACAGCAGAAACCTCGCCAAAATTTATACAGAAAGATTTCAGTAGCGGATGCATTTGGCAGTTTTTTCATTTGTCGCAGTTTTTGAAGTCAAAGACTATGTATGTCGGCTTTCACCATGTAAACAAAATATCGTCAATCAAAGAATCTTTAAAAACTTTTTTTACTGTAAAAAAATCCAGCAACTAAATTAGGCAAATCCATAAACAGCACAAAAACTTCAATTAATGTGACTTTGTGCACAAAATCAAACCATCGCCAAATTTTACTACTTATTTTGGAAACATTACGGATGAAATTGTTTAGTGCCATTTTATGGTGACCAAAAGTATTTTAGTATATGGCGGCAATATCTCTTTAACAAAATTTAGTAATATACCCTTTTACGAAGTGAGGAGGGGGAGCATTATCCAAGGTATCCCAAAACGATTCCCGCAAATTCGGTAATATTTTAAATCGCACCTAGAACCCACAATAATTGAGATTTTCGAAATAACTAAAGCAAGTTTAAGGGGATCACGGGCGCGCGGCTACATTTTTTTAAACAGTTCGTTCTTCAATAGACATACAGAGAAGGTAAGACTCAATGTAAAAAAAAATAAGTATTAACTGATAAATCTTTTTAAACATGTGAAGTTTAATTTCATATTTCGGAAATTCTTCAAATTTGTATATGCTTAAATTTCGTATTTTCGTTTCTAAATGAATACTATTTTGCTCTTTTTACTTACTGCTACTTTAGTTCTATGAGTAAGGAAGAAGCTAGATTTTAAGTCACGTCAAAAAGGTGTGTTTTAAGTTCTTTTACTTAAAACAGAAAACAAATGCAAGTAACGATTGTTTCTGTTAATTATTGCTTACCCAGGCAACGCCGGGTATTTTTGCTAGTAATTTCTAAAAGTCTTTGTTTGAGTAATGATATCAGTCCCTCAAATCATTAGGTTCAAGTCAATTGTAAAAATTTTCATTAATACTACTCAAATCCTTGATAATCTCTACCGACAATATAAAAAAATAAGTCATCAAAAAATAAACAAAAGAGATTTTTTTTATATCCCCCTATTACAGGAAAAGCTTCAAAGCAAGAGCAAGAATTTTATTTTTTTATATTCATGCAAAAAATGGCAGCAGATATTCAGCTATTTCTTCTCAATTATTTCTTCATTCTAATTTTAGTTTTGCTCTTGCAGAGGATAAATATCCAATTTAAAATTGATTTTCACAAGCTTCAAAATGCTTCTAACTTTTTTCCTGGTTAATTTAGGCCCTTCTTGTTTCTCAACCATTGAAAGAAAATCTGCTAAAGAGATTTTTTTTTGAGGCTTTAAAATTAAGAGTATATGATAACTATTTCAAGTAAAAAGAGCCATTTTTGGCTCTAAAATTAAAATTCTAACTGTTTGTTATTTTTTTAACATTTGAAAAGCACCCACAAACCCTTCCCAACTGCAAAAATATCTATGTGCCAAATTTTGCCAAGGCCCTCTGGGATTCACATAAGAAACATACATACACATATATTCTCTGTTTGTTAAAAAAAAAAACTTCTATCTAATTAGTTTTGCAGATTTTGAACAAATCCTATCATATGCAGAAATTTCCGTTCTATCGAACGATACATGACAGAAATATGTCCGAATAATTTTTCATCCACATTTTTGGAAAAAAATGAAAAAATTGTGTTTTAAATTCAAATAAAAAAGGATTTTTTTATTTTTTTTCAAACTAGTAGATCTAACCAACACAAACTGTTAATCTCAGCAAAATCAGTCTGGTTTGCTTCCAAGTTAACCTGGACACACACATTTAGAGTTTCATTTTTATTTATATGGAGATGAATGTATATCTTACAGACTACTTACTGTAGCTATAATTTTACTGTATTTTTTCACTTTACTGTATTTTATTGTAGAAATTGAAAAAATGTGAATATGACTGATGTAAATATCCAATGAATTTTATTTCTGAAATTATTCAAATGCTTAGTGCACAAAGTAGATTTGTTTTTAATTTTTTATTAGCTAATATTTTTTGTTTTTTAGGCTATGTTTGGCATACCTAAAGCGATTGACAAACTCTACAAGAAAATTGATAGTTCTGTTCCCCATTTTGAGAATTTCATAGACATTCCAAGCACATGGCAAGGAATACTTGATCAATTTCCTTTTCAGTGTGAGGTATACGAACAAGTTCTATATGTTTCTTTTTGCAGCATCACAATACTGAAGAAATAACAGTCAATAAATTTATGTCTCCCCCCCCCCCCATAAATCATAAAATTTAAAACCTTTGCAGGTATATTGTTTTAGTTTAAATAATCTTATGAAATACTGTAATCAAACACAAAGTGTACGGCAGTGTAAAAATAAAATGTTGGAGATCTACTTTTTCCCAGTCTTCCTCAAAAAAGAGGGAGGGGGGATATTCATTTATATTTTAAAACAATCTACATATATTACTTAGTATATGCAACATTTAAAAGCTAATCTTTGGATGTTTTTTTACTATCTTATCTGAAAGTTTTATATTCTTACTAGCGTATTTTCTCATAAAAATAAAAAAGGAAAGTTTGTTTGGGGGGGGGAGGGTGATAGCGTAAATAAAGAAAAGCATGAAACATTGAGCAATAGTAGAAACAAATTTCTCTACC